>NW_027515892.1:300000-555000 GCF_048772815.1 Callospermophilus lateralis
TCGAACATGTTATTAACCCTAACCATACACTGTTCCCTCAATCTAACTTTACATAAGAGCAGGGAAAGAGTTGGTCTTACAATACAGGAATGTAGGGGATCTTCCACCTGCTGAGAACCTATAACGTCCATGCAGAAATGATCTCTGTACAAGATGTTGGCAGCTATGAAGGACCAGAGAGAGTAAGAGTCTGGTCAGGATGAAGGGTTGTGTCTGAATCAGTCTCTCTCTTCTTAATGTAGAGAAGATGGACCAAAGAAGGCCTGTGTGGAGAGCTGTTCCCGAGTGCCTATGGTTGATATAGCATTCTAACTTGTGAAAGTGTCACAGGAAGTAGGGGCAGCCTCAATCTCATGGGACCCTTGGAAGCAAGTGTTAGGACAATGTGGTTGCCAAGGCAGTGACCTCATTCAGTTTCTGATGGAAGTGACCTCACATCACTTCCTTGATGATGGAACTCTCTGAACATGGGATCCAGGAAGCCAGGCACCCAGAGCCAGTCCCAGTTTCAATCCCAGTGGTCTCACTTGTTTGGATTCATCAAGAACAGAGTTAGTCTTTCTTGGTACCTACTGATGTGAGGATGGCCAAATTCCAGGAAAGCTCTGAAGAGCGGCCATTCCTGAGAAACCAGGTAGTGGCTTGCCACTGGCTCCTGTCAACTTCATAGAGTTGCACAAGGAGAACAGATCTGAGACAGGACAGGCCATTTCGGAGGAACATAGTATGGCCCATCAGTCAGAGGACCTCCGGATAGTCACAGACCTTCTTGGGGGAAGGATTTGCCTTTGTGGGTGTGTGTGTGTGGGTTTGTGTTTTTTTGTCTCATGCTCTGAGAATATGTAAGAAAGGTGATTTGTTTGGTTTGGAGTGAACTGATTCTAGTAAGTCGTCTGACAAGGCGAGTGTTTCTGGGTCTGTGTATTCCACTGTGTCCGTGGTTGTAGACATTAGAAAAGAGAATGCTTCAATGGATGTGTCCTGTCTAGTAGAAAGCTTCCCAGCATTCATACTTCCCAATTTATGAATGAACTGTGGCTTTCCTTATCCATGGGCAATCCTGATATCTTCCTAAGTTCCTGTTTTCTTTCTGAATTCTGGCCACTCTCCCGAATAGGCTCATGTTTTTGTGTCGAAGATATGTACCACCTCCAAGCTCTGTGACATGGCCATGTACTGGATAGCTGAAGGGAATTGCGAGCATCTCAGAAAACTGAGATATCAGTGTGATCAGGAAAGTCTCAGTGGAGAAACACTGCTTTGGGCTGTTTTCTTACCTATTGTTCTGTTGCCCTGAATGTCAGGAAGGCCTTTGCCTCAGGCCCCAATTTGGGAAGCCTGAAGAAAACAGTTTTCAAATGGAAACTAATGGGAATCACCTGTGGCTCTGTGCTTAATTGCTTTGGAATGGGATGTATCTGAATCAGGCTCTAGGTCCTGTGTGAGGCTGTGGCTTAGATTCTCAGCACATGATGGATGTAAAAAAAGATCCCATGTGTGAATCCAAAACTAAATTAGCCAAAAGAGCAGTCATTGTGGAAGAAGTCTCTCGCCTACCTCTGTAAGGTTCCTGACCTCAATCAAGGGTGAATAGGAACCTTTGGTTCAAATGAGTTCTTCAAAGCCTTGCAGAGGCTAGCCCATAGGTGCTTGGGTTTTCTGCAAAATCCAAATCACATAAAGAATTTATAACTGACTTTCAGTAGGACTCAAACTGGAGAAGCAGAGCAGTATTTACAGCAGGCCTATTTTATCACTCCTGCTTCCCCGGACAAGTTTCCAGGCCACCCAGACTTTAGGCAAATGAGGGGCAAGGGAGTGTATTTTGGACACTGTCTTGGGCTGCGCCCCTTATGGAAACCTCCAGCCAGAGGTAATAATGAGTGTCTATATGGAAGAAGATGAGGGCCATGTGGGAGTGTTTTGGTTTTAATTGTGGTCATTTGTGTGGCGGTTGGAAGAGATGACTTGGTCCACCTGGGCTTGAACTCTGGGGTCATTTCCCTTAGAGAATGAGTTCTTCAACTGACCTCAGAGAAGTATTGCCAAGAATTGTCTTGGGATTTTAGGAGGCTTCGCAAGAGAGTGGCCCTTGGACACTGAGATATAGACACAGGGTGGCTTTTCACACAGCACTGGGAATCTGAGCCAGGATATCACATGATTTTATTGTGAAAGACTTGGCAGCCATAGATGAGAGTCAAATCACACATGGACGGCAAATTGTAGACATCAATGGGCCTGAATTCATGTGATCTTTTGGCCACTATTTGGGAAGACTTGCCTGTGAGAGTTCTCCAGAGATTTCATTGAAATGAGCTTCCTCACCATTTAATGGTTCCAGAATGAATTGAAACACACAGTGCCTCCAACTTTATCCTTGAAAAATGGCTAGATAAATACCATGAAATTTTTTAAATTCCCATCACCAGGTGGCACTGGAGAAACTTTGGATGTCCTGTTTCTGATCATGAGTATATAATACAGTGCCTTGATTGACTGGTTTTCATGAAAATGGTTCAGAACAAAGATGTCAGAAAGTTGAAGACTGCTGAGGAGTGGGCCCAGAGCTGTGGTGGGAAGGTGTGTGATAAAACATCTGTGGTGGGGCCATATGGATCTCCCATTGGCGTCCAAATTGCTTGTGACTGACGTGGTGCAGCCAGCAGACCCTTATATATAAAGGCATCTTGTTATATGGAGACGTTTCAGGGCAATGTTTAGAATCAAGGTGCTATGGTCAAGGGGGCAAGCTATGTGGGATAGAAGCCTCGTTGGTGCATTCTCCTGCAGACCCTGACCTACCACACATGGCAGAACTCCCTCAAGCACCGGGAAACAGTTGAATTCTATGTATTTCATGAAGCAATACCAAAATCCCAGTGCAGCAGCAAGAAACACCACGAAAAGTGGAGGATGACCAAATGGCTTCACAGTCCACATGTGGATACACTTAGCCCCCCGTTTCCACAGTTTACCTACAAAGAGAGAATTCAGCACTGCTGCCTCATATTCAGTGGAAAATAAGAAACCATGTCCTCCAGGTCAGATAGATTCAGACCCAGCTTTGATGGTCTCATTACAACGGAAGCTAAAGCTCCAGACAATAATATATATTTCAAGTGCCCAACCTACGAGGCAGTTTCTCAAGAAGTCTTTAGGCCAGCAGAGCTCCATGTTTGTGGAGTGTTTACTCTGTCCCTTACTTTTGGAATCTCCTCTACCACCTCCAAGTTTGTGAACTCCTGAGCATATTCCATCCCAGTTATTTATTCACAGATTTTCTAACTCTACGCCTCTAATTGTGTCTTTCTCTGGGTGATGGTAATGTCAAGGCATTGTTCTGGATGAGAGTGGAAAGATTTTTGTGTACCACATATTTACATACACATTGTATTCATTTTCCAATTTTCCATTCGAAATACTGAATACCTGACACTAACACCTACCTTGGTACACTCTGACAACTAATCCTAACAAGATGGAGAAAAATAACCCAAAAAGAAAAAAATACAAGCAGTTCAGAACTGGAGGCATGGTGTATAGTTGGAATTGTCTTTTGCATTATATAGGATAGGAGATATAAATGTAGTCAATTATTTGTTGAAATAGTTCTCCATGTGTTTTAAAGTTAACAAATATGTGAATTCCTGTCTCCCTTTCTCTGTAGCCTATTCAGCACATGTATTTTTACATGCAATTATAGAATCTTACCTTATACCACACGTACATTCTTGTGACGTGGCTGACTTGGCAGATAGAAATTTTAAGAGATCACTCTATCTAAATGCTATTGGAACTGAAAATTCAACCTATGAGTGAGCTTCCTTGTTGAATAACATTATACATAAATCCAGGTTCAAGAAAATAAGTATTTTTGGATCTCTGGATGATATACATTTCACGGTGAATTTCAATTGGTATATATTATGTTATTTTTAATGTCTGTGTATGTTTGTTTGTGTGTGTGTGTGTATATATATATATATATATATATATATATATATATATATATACTCTCCAGATATTTTAAAATATGAAATATGTGTCTTATTATACACTTCCTTAACTCATTCATATTCAAGTATGTGGATTTATAATCAAATTTTCTCAAGACTTTTCTCAAAATATTCATTCTCCTTAAATACATATTTGTTTCCTAGTACTGAAAATTAACTTTAGTGAATGGTGCATAAAAATCCTAATATTTCTACAGTAACTGACCCAGTTTAACATCAATGCAAGTAGATTCCTATGGGACATGATGTGTATTTTGATGTTCATTTTTATTCAAGACTGCTACATTACTGTTTCTTCAGTTTATGCACATCATAGGATATATTTTCATCCACAAGTTCGCAAATTTATAGGCATTAGTTTCACTTTCAATCACTTTCTTCGTCAGAACACATGTATTCCTCCATGTTTCTTGACTGGTCTTTTGATGAGACTTCTTTTTAAACACATTATTTTCAATTTCCATGATCACTTTTGAAGCAAAACTCACATATTTTTCATGATAAACTATAATCCTAATATTACCTTTAGATGTATTGCTGGTTGGAATGAATGATGTTATATCAATATAAGATTTCTTATAAGATTTCAGATATCAATTCAATCTGTTATTTAAAGTGGGACCAGTTATATTATTTATTCAAAATGTGGTCTATTCATGCATTATCTCTATATTCATACACACAGGGTACACCTCTTTGTACACCCAATACTAATTTATAGGACTTCAAAACATTGCTCCCAGAATTGCTGGAAGAAATATTCATGTCACCTGATCTACATATACATTCTATGACTGTAATATTCTGGACAAAAAATGCAAAGGTCACACTTGTGATTTTACCAAAGCCTAAAGGGAAAGTGAACATGGATTACTAAAAGCATCCAAGGCCAGGTTGTCTAATGCTCTCAAATGTCAATCCTACTGGTGACTGAATATTTGTTTCTTCTTAAGATTATATATTCAAACTCAACCCTGTTCAAAATGTCTAATCCTATCACTCACTTTATACTTTGCCTGATTTTGTAATATCACTATTATTAACTGCTTTCCCACATATTTTTCAAAGTTCATCATTGTGACTGAATCTTCATATGTGCTGACATTTACATTCACTCTCTAACTGAAACCCTATTTTTAAAGAAGTTTCGGTCCAAATTCTAAACTCACTCTACTTCCTAACCTACCGACTATCTTTGTAATCCTACCAACTATCCCTTTTTGACTGGATGTTCTCTTCCTCATTCAATCATCCAATTTACAAGGTCCTATGCCATTGTATATGGATTAATCTGAGACATCTGTGCAGAACGTAATTCAACACTATGTATCCCAATCAAGGGCCCAATGCGCTTCTGGGCTTCAAATTCTAGATTTCTGTTTTCATACATATATTTCACCTATATAATCTTATAAATGTCGCAGGTTCCCAATACCATTATTCATCCAGCAGAATGAGTCATAACACAAATCGAACATGTATTAACCCTAACCATACACTCTTCTCTCAATCTAACTTTACAGAAGAGCAGGGACAGAGTTGGTCTTACAATACAGGAATGTAGGGGATCTTCCACTTGCTGAGAATCTTAAAGGTCCATGCAGAAATGATCCCTGGAGAAGATGTGGGCAGCAATGAAGGACCTGAAAGATTAAAAGTAATCTTCCATGGCAAACAACCTGGTCAGGATGAAGGGTTGTGTCAGAATCAGCCTCTCTCTTCTTAATGTAGAGAAGATGGACCAAACCAGGCCTTTGTGGAGAGCTGTTCCCGGGTGCCTATGGGTGATATACAATTCTAACTTGTGAAAGTGTCACGGGAAATAGGGGCAGCATCCATATCATGGGACCCTTGGAAGCAACTGTGAGGACAAAGTGGTTTCCAAGGCAGTGACCTCATTCAGTTCCTGAAGGAAGTGACCTCAACTAACTTCCTTGGTGATGGAACTCTCTGAACTTGGGATACAGGAAGCCAGGCACCCAGAGCCAGTCCAAGTCCAACTCCCAGTGGTCAAACTTGTTTGGAATTTCCAAGGACAGAGACAGTCTTTCTTGGTACCTACTGATGTGAGGATGGCCAAATGCCAAGAAGGTCTGAAGAGCGGCTTTTTCTGAGAAAGAAGGTAGTGGCTCACCACTGGCTCCTGACAGCTTCATAGAGTTGGACACAGAGACCAGATCTGAGACAGGACAGCCCATTATGGGGGAATATATTAAGGCCCACCAGTCAAAGGACACTCCGTATTTTCACAGACCTACTTGGGGGTCTGTGTGGGTGTGGGTGTGGGTTTTTGGTTTGTCTCATGTTCTGAGTATAGGTAGGAAAGTTGTTTGGTTTGGTTTGGTGTGAATTGTTTCTAGTAAGTCTTTTGACAAGGCGAGTGTTTCTATGTCTGTGTATCTCACTGTGTCCAAGGTTGTAGACATTAGACAAGAGAGCGCATCAATACATATGTCCTGTCTAGTAGAAATCTTTCCAGGATTTATCCTGCCGTATTTATGAATGATCTGCGGCTTACCTTATGGATGGGCCACTCCTAATATCTACATAAGTTGCTGTTTTCTTTCTGAATTCTGGACAATCTCCAGAATAGGCTCATGGTTTTGTGTCCAAGATATGTACCACCTCCAAGCTCTGTGACACGGCTATGTACTGGATAGCTGAAGGGAATGGTGAGCATCTCAGAAAACTCAGATATCAGTGTGACCAGGAAAGTCTCAGTAGAGAAACTCTGCTTTGGGCCTTTTGCTTACCTATTGTACTGTTGCCCTGAATGTCAGGAAGGTCTTTGCTTCAGGCACCCCTTTGAAAAGACTGAAGAGTTTTCAAATGGAAATGTATGGGCATCAGCTGTGGCTCTTTGCTTAATTGCTTTAGAAAGGGATGTGTCTGAATCAGCTTCTTGGCCCTGTGTGAGGTTGTGGCTTAGATTCTCAGCACCTGATGGATCTAAAAAAATCCCATATGTGCATCTAAAACCAAAATAGCCAAAAGAGCAGTCATTGTGGATTAAGTCTCTTGCCTTGCTCTGTAAGGTTCCTGACCTCCATCTTTGAGGATAGGGATCTTTTGGGTCAAATGAGTTCTTCAAATCACTGCAGAGGTTAGGCCATAGGTTCTTGGGTTTTCTCATGACTCCAATTAACAAAAAGAATCTAAACCCCTCAGTCATTAGGCCACAAAATGGAGAATCAGAGCCATATTAACGCTAGGACTCTTTGATCACACCTGGTTCACATGTAGAGTGTACCTGCCACACTGACTTTAGGCAAATGGGGGCAAAGGACCTTATTTTGGATACTGTCTTTGTCTGTGGCCCTCATGGAAACCTACAGCCTGAGGTTATGATGAGTGTCTATATGGAAGAAGATGAGGGCCATGTGGAAGTGTTTTGGTTTTTATTGTGGTCATTTTTGTGGCCGTTGGAAGAGATGACTGGGTCCACCTGGGCTTGAACACTGCTGTGATTCCCCTTAGAGACTGAGTTCTGGAACTAACCTCAAAGAAGTATTGCCATGTATTGTGTTGGGATTTTAGGAGGCCAGGCATGAGAGTCGCCCTTGGAAACTGAGATCTAGGCCCAGGGTAGCTTTTCACAGAGCACTGGGAATCTCAGGAAGGATAGCAAACGATTTTATTCTAAAAGAATTGGCAGCCATAGTTGCAAGTCAAAACACACATGGACCACACATTGTAGACCTCAAATGCATGGCTTAATGTGACCTTTTAGCCTGTCTTTGGGAAGCCTTGCCTGTTAGAATTCTCCTGAGCTTTCATTGAAATGAGCTTCCTCTCCATTTAATGGTTCCTGAATGAATTGAATCCCACAGTGCCTCAAACTTCATCCTTGAAAAATGGATAGATAAATACCATTGAATTTTTGAAATTCCCATGACCAGGTGTCACTGGAGAACCTTTGGATGTCCTATAGATAATCATGAGTGAACCAGACAGTGCCTTGATTGACTGGGTTTCATGAAAATGGTGTAGAACAGAGATGCCAGTAATTTGGAGCCTGCTGAGTAGTCAGCCTAGAACAGTGGTGTGCAGGTGTTTGTTAAAACATCTGTGGTATGGTGATGTGGATCTGCCATTGGCTTCCAAATGGTTTGTGACTGACATGGTGCAGCCCCCATACCCTTGGATGTAAAGGCATCTTGTTATATGGAGAGGTTTCAGGGCAATGTTTAGAATCAGACTGCTATAGTCAAGGGGGCAATCTATGTGAAATAGAAGCCTGGTTGGTGCACTCTCCTGCAGATCCTTAACCACCACACGTGACAGAACTCCCTCCAGCACTCTGTTCCAGTTGATCTCCTCGTATTTTGTGAAGCAAATACCAAACTCCCAGTGCAGCTGCAAGAAACACCACAAAAATTAGAGAAAGACCAAATGGCTTCACAGTCCACACTGGGAGACAATTAGCCCCCAAATGGCAACAGTTTACCTACAAAGAGAGAATTCAGCCCTGCTGCCTCATGTTCATTGGAAAAAAAGAAACCATGTGCTCTAGGTCACATAGATGCAAACACAGCTTTGATGGTCTCACTACAAAGGAAGCAAAAGCTCCTAACAACAACATATTTTTCAAGTGCCCAACCTCAGAGGCAGTTTCTCAAGAAGTGTTTAGGCCAACAAAGCTCCATGTTTGTGGAGTTTTCACCATGTACCTTACTTTTGGAAACACCTCTACCATCTCCAAGGTTGTTAACTCCTGAGCATTTTCCATTCCAGATGTGTATTCAGAGATTTTCTAACTCTTCTCCTGTTATTGTGTCTTACTTGGGGTGAAGGTAATGTCAAGGCATTGTTCTGAATGAGAGTGGGAAGACTTTTGGGTAGCACATATTTGCATACACATTGGATTCATTTTCCAATTTTCCATTCGAAATACTGAATCCCTGACTGTCAGAGGTAGAAGGAATTCTCCTTCAAAGAATAGCCAGACACTTACAAGAAACAGCCACCAGGAGACATCCTGTCTGTGAGACATCCTGTAGCCATCTGTCTCCCTGAGACATCCTGCGGCCATCTGTCTTCCTGAAACTTTCTGAGGTTATCTCACCTTGTGAAGACATCTAGAAATAAGAGAGATTTCCCACATCCAGCATATGAATACCCCTGTGTTAACAATAAAAATTTGCAGCTTGATCAGAACTCCTGTCTTGCTGTCATCTCTCGTGTCTCTTGTCCCTTCATTCCTCCCTATCTAGGATCGCTGCCCACGTTGATGTGTCCTGCCGGCCGGGACATCTGGCGCCCAACGACTGGGTCTCGAGCCTTTGACTGAGGGGGACCCCGACCTCCTGGAAGACTTTGTCATGCGGAGCTCGCGATCACAGCAGAAGACACCACCGAGAAACAGATCCAGGAGGAGGGTGGGGATGACGCACGGTGAGTGACCCACCATGGGACAAGCAGTTTCGTCACATGATTTGTTTTTGTCAGCCCTCAAGGAGTCCTTCAAGACCTGGGGGCGCGTGTTAAGAAAAAAGACTTAAATTTTTTCTTTTCACACAAAGGAGAACTGTGTCCATGGTTTCCCCTTGAAAGGATCATTGAGGATAAAAGATGGCTTAGAGTAGGAGACTGTATAAAAGATTATTATGAATCCTTTGCCCAGAAAATGTGCCTGTTCCCACCTTTTCTTACTGGAACTTAATTAATGAAATTCTTAAAAGTTCACCCTTTGACAATGGTACCTTAAAACTTGTCAGGATTGGGGAAGAGACTATGCAACTACCTCTCATTCCCCCTAGGCATGCCCCTCAGTTAGTATAGACATAGACCCTTCTCAGGCTCCCCAGGACCGTGGGACCCTTCCTGATCCCCCTAAAAATACCACCCTAATGAATAAGGCTCCAATAATTACCAACTGCCTTTATCCAGTTTTAAATCCCGGAGACACATTGACCCCTGTGGAGGAGGCTACCTGGGAGAAGGAAGCAGCTCGCTACAATTCAGAAGACCCTCCACCTCTCAGGACCCTGCCACAGCCTATAGGACTTACACATCCACCTCCCTCCTATTTCCCTACTGCCTTTTGTGCTCTGACCCTTCAGGGTAAAAATGCCCCCCCCAGATATTTTTTCCCACTTCCCTTGCCTAACCTGGCTCCCTTGAAAGCATCCTTACAATATAGAAGGGAACAGATCCAACCTTTAAAAGAATTAAGATCGCTTCAATCTGACCTATGTTCATTAGCCTTAGGTACGGAGTCAGTGCAACTGTCCCACAGCGGTCTAATACAAAGGTGAAGCCACTCCATCGGCCTGTGCTCGCATTCCCAGTCACCACCAGTCAGATAAGCCTGCCCAGGCTGAGGTCAAAGACTTAGATGAGTATCAAGAGGAGGAAGCGAGGAAGTGAATCAAGGAGATCAAGACTCAGAGGATGAGAAGTTCACCCCTAGGCAGGAAGGAACCCAGAGTCTACAAAAAATTAAGCCTGCATTTTCTTGAAAAACTTAAAAAGGCTTGTGCTCACTATGGCCCCACTGCGTGCTACATGTTGCCTTTATTAGAAATCCACAGCACACAATGGCTTACTCCCAATTATTGGAAATTTTTAGACCAAGCTACCCTCAGTGCCAGAGACTTCCTGTTATGGAATGCAGATTTCAAAGAGCACTGTCGGGAAACTGCTCAAAAAATATTAACTAAGGCCTCCTCTAAATCCGGGACTCATGTTAAGCCTGTGGGCAATGAGCTTTTTGACACTAAAACTAAACAGGCACATTTCCCTGCTGGACTTTTGACGCAGATTCAGATGGCTTCCTTATATGCTTGGAGACACCTCCCTCAAAAGGCCTTGGCTACCACTTCCCTGGCAAAAATTTGACAAGGGCCCGGAGAGCCTTATAGCTACTTTGTTCCCTGGCTTAACCTAGCTGCAGAATGCTTGCTTGGACCAAGCCAAAGCGAAAGCACCTTTGTAAAACATCTTGCCTTTGAAAACTTCAACCCGGCATGTCAGGATGTTTTTTGACCACATAAGGATAAAGGGAAACTTTCTGACTTTATTAGACTTTGTGCAGGGGTGGGTGCAGCCCATGCCATGGATCTTGTCCTAGGTGCCGCTTTTACCAAGAACTTTCACAATCCTGGCTCAAATACTTGCTTTACTTGTAAACAACCTGGCCATTTTGCACGCAAGTGTCTGACAGGCAAACAAAGCCTAGGAATAGTGTCTCCTCAAACTGGGGCTAAACCGCCCCAAGCTACCCTTTGCCCTAGATGTGGTAAAGGTCATCACTGGGGCAGTGAGTGTAGATCTAAGACAAATGCCCTCAGACAGCCTATTTCTTTCCTCTTCTTGGGAAACTCCCTGCGGGGCCAGCCCCTGGCCATGACATCTCCCAGGACAAACCCAGGGGCAATAAAATTTGTTCCCTCCCAAACTCCCAACCTACCTCAAAATCCTTCTCCAAAATTGCCTCCCTCAAACTAGCCACCCCTGGCAGTGCAGGATTGGACTTCTGTGCCACCACCGATACTATATTAGACTCAATGCAAGGGCCCCAGATAATACCCACTGGAATTATGGGTCCCCCTCCATCTCATATGTGTGCCTTTATTCTTGGAAGAGCCTCTACTAACTTACAAGGTGTTCATTTCTTCCCTAGCATTAATGATTATGATTTCACTGGAGAAATAAAAATACTGGCCACAGCTATTAATGGAGTTGTGGCCATCGCAGCAGGAACAAGACTTGCAAATTAATACTCCTTCCCTTTTATCCAGCAGGCACTTCCACCGCCCAAACCTACTGAGGGGGACTGAATCCTTGGGCTCCTCTGATGTATATTGGGTTCAACCCATTTCTCACAATAGACCCACCATATCCTTACTTATTGAAGGAAAAGAATTCCAAGGAATTCTAGGTACTGGAGCTGTTGCCACAATTATTTCTCCAAAATACTGGCCATCAGCTTGGCCCCTCACCCCATCCTTGACTGACCTTAAAGGGATAGGACAGTCAAAAAATCCTCTGGTCAGCTCTAGGGCTCTTCGCTGGACTGATAAAGAGGGTAATAAAGGAATAGTGACTACTTTCGTTGTTCCTGACCTCCCTGTTAACCTATGGTGCCGAGATATTTTGAGTCAAATGGAAGTTATTCTGGCCAGTCCCAATTCCATAGTGACTCATCAAATGCTTCATATCAATTTTGTCCATGGTACAGGCCTTGGGAGACTGAGACAAGGACTGGTTGAGCCTATACAACCCATACAAAAAACAAATACATAGGGACTTGGGTGTTCGGATTTTTAGTGTCGGTCCCTGACTCTCCTGTACCCCATGGAGATAAACTTATTTGGGAGACTCAGACTCTTGTGTGGGTGGATCAGTGGCCCCTTACCCAAGAAAATTTGGAGGCTGCCTCCATGTTAGTGCAGAAAGAGCTGGCAGCCGGCCATGTAGAGCCCTCAACCTCACCATCGAATACTCCTATTTTTTTATCAAGTAAAAATTAGGCAAGTGGTGCCTTTTACAATATTTGTGTGCCATTAATAAAGTTATGCACCCGATGGGAGCACTACAGCCAGGCATTCACACACCAGTGGCTATTTCCAAAAACTATTGTAAAATGGTTATTGACTTAAAAGATTGTGTTTTTACCATTCCTTTACATCCTGAGGATAGACCCTATTTTGCCTTTAGTCTCCCTTGCATTAATTTTCAGGGCCCTATGCAGAGATTTCAGTGGAAGGTTCTTCCCCAAGGTATGGCCAACAGCCCTAGTCTTTGCCAAAAATACGTTGCTCAAGCAGTACACCTTGTGAGAGAGTGATGGCCACAAATTTATATTTTACATTATATGGATGATTTGTTAATTGCTGCACCTAATACACATGACCATAATAATTGTTACTTGGACCTTTACAAAATCCTCACTAGCTTGGGACTAGAGATAGCTCCTGATAAGGTTCAAACACAGAACCGTTATAGCTATTTGGGCCTTAAACTTCAAGATAATCAGATCCAAATTCCTAAGATACAACTACGGTTGGACCATCTTCACATCCTTAATGATTTTCAAAAATTACTGGGGGATATTCAATGGCTATGAATATATTTAAAATTACCCACTTGTGTACATTTGCCCCTTAATGATATTTTGAGAGGTGATTCCCACCCCTCCTCCCCTCAAAAGCTTACTCCTGAGGCATGGCAGGCATTAAATCAAGTCACAGAAGCCATTGCCCAAAAGTTTGTTACACAAAATTCTTATAACCTTCCTCTGGTTCTGGTTATTTTACACACTCCTCATACAACCACAGGAATATTTTGGCAGTGAAATACACATTTTAAAAATAAAGGCTACTCCTTGCTTTGTGTCCATTTACCCACCACATCCTCCAAGGTTATTACTGTTTATCTTGCTCAGGTAGCTTCTATTATTTTTAAAGGTCGTTTGCTAACTCGACAACATTTTGTCAAAGACCCTGATAATATTTTAATTCCATTTACTAAGGACCAAAACCAATATTTACTACAGACAGAGGATGAATGGGATATTGTCCTATCAGGCTTTTTGGGAACAATTGATAATCACCTCCCCAAAGACCCCCTTTTACATTTTGTCCAGTTACATCCATTTATTTTTCCCAAAATTACTCAAAAGGCTCCCATTCCTCAATTCCTTACTGTCTTTACAGACGGTTCCAGTAATGGCCAAGCAGTCTTTGTTGTCAATAACCAGCCTACCACCTTTGATGCTGTCTATCATTCAGCACAGTTTGTGGAATTGTTTGCCATAACACAAGTTTTTAAAACATTTTTTTGATAATCCTGTTAATATTTATACGTACAGTGCCTGCATTGCTCATTCTGTGCCCCTGCTGGAGATTTCACCCACCATTAAGCCTTCTTCCAATGTGGGCTTTCTGTTTCACCAGCTTCAGCAGCTAATTCAGGCCAGACAACACCCATTTTTCTTAGGACACATCAGGGAACACTCTGATCTTCCGAGCCCTCTAATACAAGGTAATGCCCAAGCTGATGCAGCAACTCGTTTCATCTTTCCAATTTTTGATGGCTCCATTCAAAAGGCCACGGAGTTACACAATCTTCACCATATAAATTCACAGAGCCTTCGATAACTATGTAAAGAGAGAGAGAGTTTAAAGATTCATGCAAAGCTCTGATGGAGGTTTCTAATATCTTCGTTTTGGTCTATTGCTGTCATATTTTTTGTCATTTGTTGAGTCCCATGGACAAAGGCAGTAGTTCCCGTGCGCACCAGTGCAGCAATTCCTATTCCTAATAGGATGGCTAAAGGGAGGGATATATATTTTCAGTGGAACAGGGTTGTATGCCCCCCTATTTGATCTTCAAATGAACCTGTGTCGTGATAGAGCACTCTGGGAAACATCTGCACCATTACACAATTAATCACATCTGTTGACCATTTCATGAAAACATAAGCAATGTTTAAGTATATAGAATTATGCTGTAGTAGGGACAGACAAGGCAAGGCACCTAAGATAACAGTGAAGAGAGGGAAACTGTCCTATTTGATTGCAACCGGATTCAGAGGGCATTGATTCTGTTGTAATCAAGTAATCCTCTGAAACCCAAGTTGAGGTAGTTTCAGAATTTTGTACCCAACATTTAAGGGAAGGGGCTCAGAAGTTCACAGTCTGCAGAAGTTGAAAAAAGCAGTTTTTGTTTCTGTTTTTTTCCTCAGTTCTGGGCAAGTTAACTTTTCAAGGACACCTGGGAAGGTAAGAGCTTTTTCTTTCCTTTCTTTTTTTCCCCCTGCCAGCTGTTACCACGGAGCCCAGTTGCTAACTTCTTTAACTTAGAAATGTAGCCATCTCTCTGAAGCCCCAGGTCAAGGCCCAAGGCTTTTTTCACATATTTTTGTGAAAAACTAGAAAGAGGGTGTCTAGCTAAGGATTGCTGATTTTTTTAGCCAGTGGCCAAGTAGAACAGGGCAATATGAAAAGAGGAAGTTTAACTACATTGAACTCTTTTACAGGGACTCTTTTCATGAAAGTCCAAAACTCAGCCATGGTGAAGACTTCTGGAGAAGGTCAGTTAAGACTTTTCAGTGGGCCTGGTACAGAAGGGGAAGACAGGGAAGGTGGGGCTGAGAGCAGCTCCGAGGATCTGAGAATGAGGAAGGAGGGATGTAAAAGAATAATTTGAGAAATGGTTTGGGATTTTCCTAGCAACAAAAACTTGAGCAGTAGAACAGGTAGAGCAGAGGGGAAGACGGGAGTGAGTATCCCAAAACGCATGTGAGGGACTTTAAATTCTTAGTAAACTGTTTTCAGTGATGACAAAGCAACTTTAAAGGCCATTTTTATTACATCTTGAAGAGGGGTCTGAGGACTCTCCTCAGCTGGTTTGAGCTTTGGGTTAGCTGAAAAGAGGACCTGGTGGCACCCAGTGTGGGCACTGACAGGAGAAGAGAGGAGTGAGTGGGTGGAGGGGTACTTCAGTAACTGCTAACTCAGCAAGGGGGCAATGGTCTGAGAACCAGCGAAGGTTTGGGTTTTTGATCTATTAATTGGAGGGAAGAAATCAGGTTTCTGAAGTGGGAGTGACAGCAGAGACTCTGGAGCAGAAGGATGAAGGTGAGGATCTATTGAATAAGCAGAGTTCAGGATGTGAGTGAAGGAGGGAAAAGGCCTCCACATAGGGGAATCTCCTTTCACCCTTTTGAGCACTTGCAGATGTTAAAAAGGTCATGCAGAATTTGAGGATCTAGAGACCCCTCTGGGAGCCATTGGTTTTTGTTATCTAATTCGTAATATGGCCAATGCTGTGCACTGAATTTGATGAGGAGTTTGGGTTCCATCAGGCAGCCCCTGTATGCTCACATCCCCATTACTTACAGAAGAAGTCGGCTTTCCCCCCACACACTCATGGCTGTTTGTGGCTTTGATGGTCGGTCGGGCAAACATAGTAATCTAGGCTAGCCAACCTGCATCTGGCTCGTGTGTCCCTACATCCATAATGTTTGTTTCCATTATCTATGGTACGGAAGAGATTTAATGGAATTTTAGTGGAATCCTCTTCATCAGGAATATCCCAATAGGAAAGACCTATAGCCAGCTGACAAATGTCTGGGTAAAGTGATGGTCACCAGGTACCTAAGGGGGCTGTATGCAAGATAGATTATACATCTTTTGCAGTAGAATTTGTGATCAGCCATCGCTGCTGCACGGGCTGATGAGGGTTAGGACTACTTGTTGCCAAGGGGAGATTCTATAGCCTTATCCACATGGTGAATATGCAATTTGAAAGTGTTACCAGTCTTTTCCAGTTTCTAGCCAGAGTGTGGACAGGGCGCAGGCTTGAGATGAGAGGCATGGATCCAGGAAGTGATTCTGTCTACCTTTACCACTGTAGATGTTATAAGTAGCACCTGGTATTGTCCTTTCCAGCAGGGTTCCAGGGATGACACCTGATATCGTCTTACGTAGATGAAGTCTCTTACTTGATATCGATGTGGAGTCCCCTCATCCCCAGTTTGGTAGGCAGTGGCCAGCTGTTTCAACAGGTATCACTGAGTTCTTTCAAGAGTTTAAGTCTGTCAAGCAAGGGGGTGTGGAAGGGATCGTTAGGTCTTACAGTTGGGCTTAGGTCACTTACTGGAGGAGAGGCACCCTAGAGAATTTCACAGGGGATGAGGTTACTCAAAAAAACAGAGGGAGTATTTCTTGCATGAAACATTGTATATGGCAGGAGCATAGTCCAATCTTTTATGCTGGTCTCTAAGCTTAATTTCATTAAGGCCTCTTTAATGCTTCTATTCATTCTTTCTACCTGTCCTGAACTCTGGGGTCTGTTAGCACAATATAACTTCCAATTAATCCCCAGGTTCCTGGCTAACCCCTGACTTACCTGAGCCAGGAACGCCGGTGCATTATCAGACCGTATTACCTTAGGCAGGCCGTGTCTTTGAAAAATATCTTCCAGGATCTTCTGGACCACCTTTTGTGCTGTTTCTTTTCTTTTTTAGGGGGGAAAGATTCAATCCATCCTAAAAATGTATCTACAAAGACTAGGAGATATTTATGTCCATATCTTGCTGGCTTAATTTTAGTAAAGTCAACTTCCCAGAATTGTCCTGGTCTGGATCCTCATAGGTGCTTTCCTGCAGGAAGCTTGGAAGGGTAAGCATTAACCATTTGATGGACTCGACAGGCTTTTTTTACCCACTCAGCTATTTCTTTTTGCTGTGAGTCAGTTAGTGGAAAACTCTGTTCTTGATACTTCAGAAATACCTGCAGTTTCTTTTAACCAAGGTCAGTGAGTTGATGTGCATTTTCTACTGATATAGTTAGAGCTGTGATTATAGGAGTTTTTACTGAAAGACTTAGAAATTCCACTTGGGGGCCTTCAGGGTGAAAAGTTATTTTGGCCCGGAGCTTGGTGAGCAGATCTCTGCCCATCAATGGGGCCCGGCATTCTGGGATTACTAGGAAGGAGTGATGGATTTTTCCTTTCCCCAGGTCCATGATCCTCTTAGTTGTCCAAGCCAGATATTTACTGCCATTAGCCCCTTGAACTAGAGACCTTTTATTTGATAGAGGGCCCAAAGTGGTCTTAGGGGTGAGTATATTGCCCCTGTATCCACTTCAAAGTTTACTGGGGTCCCCTCCACTTCAAAAGTTGCCCTGAACTCAGGGAGGGGATCTGAGCTGCGACTTTCTTAGTCATCCTCCAGAGTCAGAATGGCTGACTGGCGTGGCTTTCTCTTTCTACGGCACTCTTTGGCCCAGTGTCCTTTTTTTTTACAGTAGGCACATTGTTCTGAGGCCAGGGGTGGCCTCTGGCATGGGACCAGGTATCCCTTCATGTCTCCCTGTTTCTTAATTTCTGGCCCTTCTGTTGTTGTGACCAGGACCTTAGTCAACACCTTAGTCTGTCTTTTGTTTCTTTTATCCTCCCTTTGCTCCCTTGTCTTCCTCAGTTTCTCTCTTAAGGTATACTTTCTTGTCTTCTGTGACTAAGTCTCTCAAAGTCATATCTTGTAATCCATCTAAGCATTGTAACTTTCTTTTAATATCCAGGGCAGCTTGCCCAATAGAGGCCATCCTGACAGATGTCTTTTGATCCTCTGCCTGAGCATCGAAAGGAGTATATCTCCTATATGCCTCCCTAATTCTCTCTAGAAACATAGAGGGAGATTCATCAGGCCTTTGAATAATCTCTCTTACCTTGGCCAAATTAGTTGGTTGCCTAGCGGACACTCAGATGCCCACTATTAGAACCTGGCCATAAGTGGACAGATGCATTCTAACTTCAAAGGTGTTGGTGTCCCATTTGGGTTGTTTCAAGGGAAAACCAGCTTTGATTTAGTTGGGAAGATGTGTTGGTCTCCAATCTGGCCCGGGGATTTTTTTTCTAGCTTCCAGGAGAATTCTCTTTTGTTCCTCTGTCATAAAGAGAGTGTCTAGTAATTGTTGACAATCATCCCAAGTATTCAGGTGTGAAAACATCAATGACTCAACCAGACCTGTGAGCCGGGTGGGGTCCTCGGAAAAAAAGGGATTGTGATTTTTCCAGTTATATAGGTCTGAAGAGGAGAAAGACCAATATTTGTCAGCTTGCATTTTCCCCCCATGGCCTTCGTCAATCAATGGTCCATAGGGACATAGGGGGAGCATCACGGGAGTTCCAGGGTTTTCAATCATTCGAAGCCAGCGAGTTCCCTCAGCCGGGCCAGCTTCCTCCTGTGGAGGTGGGGCTGTGTGTGCTGTGGGGGAGTTATCTGGAGGGCGCAGGGCCAGCTTAGCTTCCTCCAATGGCGGAGAGGCTGAGTCAGCTGCAGGGGAATCACTTAGAGGGGGTTGGTTGTTGGGGGATGAGGGCAGGGTATGAGGAGGGGGATGAGAGTCCAGTAGAGTCAAATCTTGTGACTCAGGGAGAACAGAGGGTGGTGGAGGAGGAGGAGCAGAGGGTTTGAGAGATCATGGGGGAAGCAGTACCAGCAGGGAAAGGGACAAGGAAAGGCTTCACCGATGGAAGAGGAGACTTGCAGAGGTCCTGCAAAGTTAAGATACATGGCTGTTGATCAGGATGGCTATGTGTGCGCAGCTGAAAGACAATATCTCTGACTTTTTAAATTAGTGGGAAGTATAAAGATGCTTCTAGGGGCAATCCGACTTGAAAGGTGAAACATTCTGAGGCACAGACAGTCTGGCAAGTCTGCAGTTTTACAGAAAAAGAAAGATTCTGAGCCCTTAAGCGAACTTTGGTCCAGTGATCAAGGGTCAGGGACAGAGACATTGAAGTGCTCTGTCCCATATTGAAAGATACACAAACAGTGAATGCAACAACACACAACACAGACAAGACAAGACAATAAAGACAGGCAATGGACATCCAAAACTGAGACCAGGACTGCGTAGCAGGCAAAATCCTATGGGCTGGCAATACAGAATCTGAAACAAAAAATCACTGAGTCGAGGAGACAATTGTTCCTCGATTTCTCGAGTCCTCGGTGGCATCCCCCAATACCATTATTCATGCAGCAGACTGATTCTTAACCCAAATCGAACATGTTATCAACCCTAACCATACATTGTTACCTCAATCTAACTTTACAGAAGAGCACGGACAGAGTTGGTCTTACAATCCAGGAATGTAGGGGATCTTCCACCTGCTGAGAACCTCAAAGATCCATGCAAAAATGATCCCTGAAGAAGATGTAGGCAGCTTTGAAGGACCTGATTGAGCAAAAGTCATCTTCCATGGCGAACAACCTGGTCATGATGAAGGGTTGTGTCTGAATCAGCCTCTCTATTCTTAATGTACAGAAGATGGACCAAATGAGACCTGTGTGGAGAGTTGTTCCCAGGTGCCTATGGTTGATATACCATTCTAACTTGTGAATGTGTCACAGAAACCAGGGGCAGCTTCCATCTCATGGGACCCTTGGAAGCAACTGTTAAGACAAAATGGTTGCCAAGGCAGTGAACTCATTCTGTTCCTGAAGGAAGTGACCTCACCTCACTTCCTTTGTGATGGAACTCTCTGATCTTGGGATCCAGGAAGCCAGTTAAACAGTGCCAGATTTAGTCCCAGTCCCAGTGTTCTCACTTTTTGGATTTCCCGAGGACAGGGTCATTCTTTCTTGCTAACTACTGATGTTAGGATGTCGAAATGGCAGAAAAGCTCTGAAGAGGTGCCTTTCCTGAGAAAGAAGGTAGTGCCTCACTGCTGACTCCTGACAACTTCAGAGAGTTGGCCAAAGACACAAGATCTGAGACAGGACAGGCTATTTTGGAGGAACATTGTATGGCCCTCCAGTCAGAAGACACTCCGGATAGTCACAGACCTACTTGTGGGAAGGAGGTGCCTTTGTGGGTTTGGGTATGGGTTTCTGGTTTTGTCTCATGTTCTGAGAATAGGTAGGAAAGGTGGTTTGTTTGGTTTGGAGTGAACTATTTCTAGTAAGTCTTTTGACAAGGTGAGTGTTTCTATGTCTGTAACTCACTGTCCGTGGTTGTAGACATTAGAAAAGATAATGCATCAGTGGATGTGTCCTGTCTATGAGAAAGCTCCCCAGCATTCATCCTACCAAATTTATGAATGGACTGCCGCTTGCCTTATGGATGGCCAACTCCTGCTATGTGTGCATCCAAAACCAAAATGGCTAAAAGAACAGTCATTGTGGATAGAGTCTCTTGACTTCCTCTGTAAGGTTCCTGATCTCAATTAAGTGAGAATAGAGATCCTTTGGGTCAAGTGAATTCTTTAAATCTTACAGAGGCTAGCTCATAGTTGCTTGGGTTTTCTCATGACATTAATTCACATAAATAATCTAAAATGCACAGTCAGTAGGCCTCAAATTGGAGAAGCGGAGCAGTATTAATGGCAGGCCTATTTGATCACTCCTGGTTCACAGGAAGCATGTCCAGGCCACCATGACATTAGGCAAATGAGGCGCACGGGAGCTTATTTTGTACACTGCCTTGGGCTGCACCCCTCATGGAAACCTCCAGCCAGGTTTTATGATGAGTGTCTATATATAAGAAGATGAGGGCAATGTGGGAGTTTTTTGGTTTTAATTGTGGTCATTTGTGTGGTGGTAGGAAAAGATGACTGGGTCCACCTGGGCTTGAACTCTGGTGTGATTCCCCATAAAGACTGAGTTCTGGAATTGACCTCAAAGAAGTATTGCCATGAATTGTGTTGGCATATTAGGAGGCCACGCATAAGATTCCCCCTTGGAAACTGAGATATAGGCCCTGGGTGGCTTTCCACAGAGCACTGGGAATCTCAGCCAGGATATCACATGATTTTATTGTGAAAGATTTGGCAGCCATAGTTGAGAGTCAAAACACACATGGACTTCACATTGTAGACCTCAATGGGTCTGGCTTCATGTGACATTTTGGCCACTCTTTTGGAAGCCTTGACTGTGAGAGTCCTCCAGAGATTTCATTGAAATTAGCTTCCTCACCATTTAATGGTTATTGAAATAATTGAAACACTCAGTGCCTCCAACTTCATTCTTGAAAAATGGCTCCATATATACCATAAAATTTTTGAAATTCCCATGACCAGGTGGCACTGGAGAACCACTGGATATCCTGTTGCTGATCATGAGTGTGCCAGATACTGCCTTGATTGACTGGGTTTCACAAAAATGGTGTAGATCAGAGATGCCAGTTAGTTGGAGCCTGCTGAATAGTGGGCCTAGAGCAAAGGTGGGCAGGTGTGAGATAAAACAGCTGTGGTGGTTTCATGTGGATCTACCATTGGCATCCAAATGGCTTCTGACTGACATTGTGCAGTCAGCAGACCCTTATATGTAAAGGCATCATGTTGTATGGATAGGTTTCAGGGCAATGTTCAGAATCAGGTTGCTTTGGTCAAGGGGGCAAGCTATGTTCGACAGAAGCCTGGTTGGTGCATAATCCTACAGGCCCTGTCCCACCACACGTGACAAAACGCCCTCCAGCACTGTGTCTCAGTTGAACTCCTTGTATTTTGTGAAGCAAATACCGAACTCCCAGTGCAGCATCAAGAAAAACCACAAAAATTGGAGGATGAGCAAATGGGTTCACAGTCCACACGAGGAGACACTTAGAACCCAGTGGCCACAGTTGACCTACAAAGAGAGATTTCAGCACTGCAGCCTCGTGTTCATTGGAAAATAAGATACCATGTCCTCCAGGTCACATAGATGAAGACACATCTTTGATGGTCTTACTACAAAGGAAGCTAACGCTCCTGACAACCACTTATATTTCAAGTGCCCAATCTCAGAGGCATTTTCTCCAGAAGTTTTTAGGCCAGCAGAGTTTCATGTTTGTGGAGTGTTTACCATGTCACTTACTTTTGGAAACTCCTCTTCCACCTCCAAGTTTGTGAACTCCTGAGCATATTCAATTCCTGATATGTATTCACAGATTTTCTAACTCATCTCCTCTAAATGTCGTATTTGGTGCGAAGGTAATGTCAAGGCATTGTTCTGGATGAGAGTGGGAAGATTTTTGTGTAGCACATATTTGTATACACATTGGATTCATTTTCCAATTTTTCATTCAAAATACTCAATCCTTGACACTATACCATACCCTACTAGG
The DNA here is from genome assembly GCF_048772815.1 of Callospermophilus lateralis. Classification (NCBI taxonomy): domain Eukaryota; kingdom Metazoa; phylum Chordata; class Mammalia; order Rodentia; family Sciuridae; genus Callospermophilus; species Callospermophilus lateralis. The sequence continues at coordinate 322,577 of NW_027515892.1, forward strand.
CTCTGACTACTATTCCTGACATGATGGAGAATAATAACCCAAACAGAATAGAAATACAAGAAAATCAGAGGAGGCATGGTGTACATTTGGACTTGCCTTTTCCATTATATAGCGTAGGAGTTATAAATCTAGTCAATTTTTTGTTTAAAGAGTTCTCCATGTGTTTTTAAATTTATCAAATATGTGAATTCCTTTCTCCCCCATTTCTCTGTATCCTATTCAGTATATGTATTTTTATATGCACATATAAAATCGTATCTTGTATCATACGTACTTTCTTGTGAGGTGGCTGACATGTCAGATACAAATTGTGAGAAGAGATCACTCCTCCTAAACGCTGTTGAAACTGAAAATTCAACTAATGGGTGGGCTTCCTAGTTGAGCAACTTTATACATAAATCCATGTTCAGTAAAATGAATATTTTTGGATACGTGGATGATATATATTTCACGATGAATTTTGATTGGTATATATATTGCTAGTTTTTAATGTCTCTGTGTATGTGTGTGTGTGTGTGTGTGTATGTATATATATATATATATATATATATATATATATATATATATATATACTGTCCAGATTTTTAAACATATGAAATATATGTGTCTTTGGCCACTCTTTGGGAAGCCTTACCTGTGAGAGTTCTGTAGAGCTTTCATTGAAATGAGCTTCCTCAACATTTAATGGTTCCTGAATGAATTGAAACCCACAGTGCCACAAACTTCATCCTTGAAACATGGCTTAATAAATACCATGAAATTTTTGAAATTCCCATGACCAAGTGTCACTGGAGAAACTTTGGATGTCTTCTTGCTGATCATGAATGTACCAGACAGTGCCTTGACTGACTCTGTTTCATGAAAATTGTGTAGATCAGAGATGCCAGTAAGTTGGAGCCTGCTGAGGAGAAGTGGGCCCAGAGTTGTGGTGTGCAGGTGTATGATAAAACATCTGAGGTGGGGCCATGTGGATCTGCCATTGACTTCCGAGTGGCTTTTGGCTGACATGGTGCAGCCAGCAGACCCTTATATGTAAAGGCATCTTTTTATATGGAGAGGTTTCAGGGCAATATTCAGAATCAGTTTGTTATGGACAAGGGGGCAAGCTATGTGGGGTAGAAGCCTGGTTGGTGAATTCTCCTGAAGACCCTAACCCTCCACACATGACAGAACTCCCTCCTGCTCTGTGTCCCAGTTGAACTCCTTGTATTTCATGAAGCAAATACAAAAACCCCAGTGCAGAACCAAGAAACACCACGACAATTGTAGGATGACCAATTGGCTTCACAGTCAATACGAAGAGACACTTACCCCCAGTGGCCACAAATTACCTACAAAGAGAGAATACAGCACTGCTGGCTCATGTTCTTTGGAGAATAAGAAACCAAGTCCTCCAGGTCACATAAATGCAGACCTATCTTTGATGGTATCACTACAAAGGACAGTAAATCTCCTGAGAACAACATGTAGTTCAAGTGCCCAACCTCAGAGGCAGTTTCTCAAGAAGTATTTAGGCCAGCAGAGTTGCATGATTGTGGAGTGTTCATCCTGTCGCTTACTTTTGAAAACTCCTTTACAACCCCCAAGGTTGTGGTCTCCTGAGCATTTTCCATTCCAGATATGTATTCACAGATTTACTAATTCTTCTCCTCTAATTGTGTCTTACTTGGGGTGAAGGTAATGTCAAGGCATTGTTCTGAATGAGAGTGGGAAGATTTTTTGTAGCACATATTTCATACACAATGGATTCATTTTCCTATTTTCCATTCGAATTACTGAAACCCTGACACTAACCCACACCCTACTAGACTCTGACTACTAATCCTAATATGATGGAGAAAAATAACCCAAACAGAATAGAAATACAAGCAGTTCAGAGGAGGCATGGTGTATAGTTGGACTTGCCTTTTGCATGATAAAGTGTAGGTGTTATAAATCTGGTCAATTATTAATTGAAATAGTTCTTCATGTGTTTTGAAAGGTATCAATTATGTGAATTCCTGTCTCCCCTTATCTGTTGCCTATTCAGCACATGTATTTTTATATGCACATATAGAATCCTACCTGGTACCACACGTACATTCTTGTGAGGTGGCTGACGTGGCAGATACAAATTGTGAGAAGAGATCACTCCTCCTAAACGCTGTTGGAACTGAAAATTCAACCTATGGGTGAGCTTCCTAGTTGAACAACATTATACATAAATCCATATTCAGTAAAATAAATATTTTTGGATCTGTGTATGATATGTATTTCATGATGAATTTCTATTGTCATATATATTGCTACTTTTTTATATCTCTGTATGTGTTTTGTGAAAAATCTACACTCTCTAGATTTTTCAAAATATGAAATATATGTCTCTTATTATACACTCCCTAAATTCATTCATGTTCATGTATGTGGTTTTATAATCAACTTTTCACAAGATTATTTTCAGATATATTCATCCACCTCAAATACATATTTGTTTTCTAGTACTGAAAACTCACTTCAGTGAAGGGTGCATACAAATCCTTATATTTCTACAGTAACTGACCCAGGTTAACATCAATACAAGTAGATTCCTATGGGAAATGTTGTGCATTTTGATGTTCATTTTTATTCAACACTGGTACATTACTATTTCTTCAGTTTATGGACATCTTAGAAAATAGATTTCTTCCACATTTCACAAATTTAAATGCATTTGGTACACTTTCTATCACTTCCTACTTAAGATTCCTCCTTTTTTTTGACTGGTTTTTTCATGATAGTTCTTCCTAACGCATTATTTTTGATTTCCATAATCTTTTTGAAGCAAAACTCACACTCTCTTTATGATAAACCATAACACTTACATTACCATTAGATGTATAATTGGATGGAATGAATGATTGTATATCAATGTAAGATTTCCTGTATATTTTCAGATATCAATTTATTCCAATTTCCAAATTTGATACCAGTTATATTATTTATTCCCAGTATGGACTATTCATGCATTATCTCTATATTCATAGAAAAAGCATACACCTATTTTTATCCCCAATACTATTTAATGAGTTTTCAAAATATAGCTCCCCTTAATGGTAGAAGAAATACTCATGTCACCAGAACTACATATATATTTTATCACAGTAATATTTTGGAAAAAAATGCAAAGATCACACTTATGTCTGTACCATCTCCTAATTTGAATGTGAGTATGAATTACTAAAAACATCCATGTCCAGGATGCCTAAGGCTCTCAAATGTCAATTCTATTGGTGAGTACATATCTGTTTCATCCTAAGATTATATATTCAATCTCAACCCTGTTGAAAATGTCTAAACCTATCACTCACTTTATACTTTGCCTGATTTCCTAATGTCACTATTGATATCTATTTTTCTACATATTTTGCCCAGTTCATCATAGTGACTGATTCTTCAGATTTGCTGACATTTACATTCACTCTCTAACGAAAATCCTATTACTAAAAAAGTCTTGGTCCAACTCCTAGACTCACTCTTCTTCCTAAACTTACTAACTTCCTAATCCTCCTGACTACCACTTTTTGACTGGATGTTCTCTTTTACATTCAATCATCTGAGGTACAGTGTTTTAGCCTACAGATGTTGCACATCGTAGGATATATATCTTATTCACAAATTCACAAATTTATAGGCATTTGCTTCACTTTTAATCACTTCCTGCGTCAGAACACATGTATTCCTCCAGGTTTCTTGACTGTTTTTTTCATGAGACTTCTTTCAAAACACATTATTTTCGATTTCCAAAAACACTTTTGAAGCAAAACTCACACATTCTTCATGATACATCATAACGCTAATATTACCATTAGATGTATTACTGGTTGGAATGAATGATTGTATATCAATATACGATTTAATGTACATATTCAGATATCAGCTCAATCCATTACTTAAAGTTGGAACAAGTTTTATTATTTATTCACAGTATGGTCTATTCATGCTTTATCTCTATATTTATAGACACAGGGTACACCTCTTTGTACCCCTAATATTAATTTTACATCTTTAATATATTGCTCCGAGAAACGGTGGAAGAAATACTCATGTCACCTGATCTACATATACATTTTATCACAGAAATATTCTGGAAAAAAATGTAAAGGTCACACTTATGACTGTATCAAAGCCTAAATCGAAAGTGAACATGGATTACTAAAAACATCCATGTATAGGTTGCCTTTTGCTCTCAAATGTCAATTCAATTGGTGACTACATATTTGTTTCTTCCTAAGATTACGTATTCAAACTCAACCCTGTTGAAAGTGTCTAATCCAGTCACTCACTTTATACTTTGCCTGATTTTGTAATGCCTCTATTGATATCTGCGTTGCTACATATTTTCCCCAGTTCATCATACTGAGTGACTCTTCATATGTCCTGACATTTACATTCACTCTCTAACCGAAACCCTATTGCTAAAGACCTTTTGTTCCAAATCCTATATTCACTCTTGTTTTTAAACCTACGGAATATCTTCCTAATCCTACTGACTATCCCTTTTTGATTGGATGTTCTCTTCTACATTCAATCATCCAAGGTAAAAGGTTCTATGCCATTGTATATCGTGTTATCTGAGACATCTTTGCAGAACATAATTCAAATCTAAGTATCCCAATCAAGGGCCCAATGCCCTTCTGGGCTTCAAATCATACCGAGATTTCTGTTTTCATACTTATATTTCACCTCTGTATACTTGTAAATATTGCAGGAAATGATTACTAACCCAAAATGAACCTGTTACTATCCCTAAACATACACTGTTCCCTCAATCTCATTTTACAGAAGAGCAGGGACAGAGTGGTTCTTACAATACAGGAAAGTAGTGGACTTTCCACCTGCTTAGAACCTCAAATGTCCATGCAGAAATGATACCTGGAGAAGTTGTAGGTATGTATGTAGGACCTGAGAGAACAAAATTCATCTTCCATGGCAAACAACCTGGTCTGGATGAGGGATGTGTCTGAATCAGCCTCTCTATTCTTATTTTAGAGAAAATGGACCGAACCAGGCCTGTGTGGAGAGCTGTTCCCGGGTGCCAATGGTTGATATACCATTCTAACTTGTGAAATTGTCACGGGAAGTAGGGGCAGACTCCATCTCATTGGACCCTTGGAAGCAACTGTTAGGACAAAGTTGTTGCCAAGGCAGTGACCTCATTCAGTTCCAAAGAAAGTGGCAAACCTCATTTTCTTGGTGATGGAACTCTCTGAACTTGGTATCCAAGAAGCCAGGCACCGAGGGGCAGTCCCAGTCCCAGTCCCAGTGGGCTCACTTGTTAGGATTTACCAAGGACAGTGTGAGTCTTTCTTGGTAACTACTGATTTGAGGATGGCCAAAAGCCAGGAAAGCTCTGAAGTGGGACCTTTCCTGAGAAAGCAGGCAGTGGCTCACCACTTTTTCCTGACAACTTCACAGAGTTGGCCAAGGAAACCAGATGTGAGAGAGGACAGGCCATTTCAGGGGATCATAGTATGGCCCACCATTCAGAGGACACTCCAGATAGTCACAGACCTACTTGGGGGAAGGAGGTGCCATTGTGGGAGTGGGTGTGGATTTTTGGTTTTGTCTCATGTTCTGAGAATAGGTTGGAAAGGCGGTTTGTTTGGTTTGGAGTGGACAGTTTCTAGTATGTTGTTTGACAAGGTGAGTGTTTCTTTGTCTGTGTATCCCAGTATGTCCGTTGTTATAGACATTAGAAAAGAGAATGCATTAATGGATGTGTCCAGTCTAGTATAAATCTTCCCCTAATTATTTCTGGCCAATTTATGAATGGACTGCAGCTTGTCTTATCGATGGGCAACACCTGCTATCTTCCTAAGTTGAAGTTTTCTTCCTGAATTCTGGCCACTCTCCAGAATAGGCTCATGGTTTTGTGTCCAAGATATGTACCACCTCCAAGCTCTGTGACATGGCCATGTACTGGAGAGCTGAAGAGAATGGCGAGCATCTCAGAAAACTTGGATATCATGGTGATCAGGAAAGTCTCAGTGGAGAAACCCTGCTTGGGGCCTTTTGCTTACTTATTGTTGTGTTGCACTGAATGTCAGGAAGGTCTTTGCCTCAGGCCACCTCTTTGTGAAGCCTGAAGAAAACTGTTTTCTTTCCAAATCCTATATTCAAATGGAAATGAATGGGCATCAACTGTGGCTCTTCGCTTAATTGCTTTGGAAAGGGATGTGTCTGAATTAGCCTCTTGGCCCTGTGTGTGGCTGTGGCATAGATTCTCACCACCTGATGGATCTATAGAATGATCTCATGTGTGCATCCAAAACCATAATAGCAAAAAGTCAGTCATTGTGGATGAAGTCTCTCCCCTTCCTCTGTGAGGTTCCTGACCTCCATCAAGTGAGAATAGGTTTTCTTTGGGTCAAATGAGTTCTTCAAAGCCCTGCAGAGGTGCTTGGGTTTTCGCATGACTCCAAATCACATAAAAAATCTATTCCTGAAATTAGTAGTCCTCAAATGGGAGAAACAGAGCAGTATTAATGGCAGGCTTATTTGATCACTTCTGGTTTACAGGAAGGATGTCCAGGCCACCCTGACTTCAGGCCAATAAGGGGCAAGCGAGCTTAATTTGGACATTGTCTTAGGCTGCGCCCCAAATGGAAAACTCCAGTCAGAGGTGAAGATAATTGACTATATGGAAGAAGATGAGGGCCATGTGGGAGTGTTTTGGTTTTAATTTTGGTCATTTGTGTAGCGGTTGGAAGAAATGACTGGGTCCACCAGGGCTTGAACTCTGGTGTGATTCCCTTTAGAGACTGAGTTGTGGAACTCACCTCAGAGAAGTATTGCCATGAAATATGTTGGGATTTTAGGAGTCCACGCATAAGAGTCACCCTTGAAAACTGAGATCTAGGCCCAGGGTGGATTTCCACAGAGCACTGGGAATCTCAGCCAGGATATCACATGATTTTATTCTTAAAGACAAGGCAGCCATAGTTGAGAGTCAAAACACACATGGTCCTCACATTGTAGACCTCAATGGGCCTGGCTTCCTGTGACATTTTAGCCACTCTTTGGGAAGCCTTGGCTCTGAGATTTCTCCAGAGCTTTCATTGAAATGAGCTTCCTCAACTTTTAATGGTTACTGAATGAATTGAAACCCACAGTGCCTCCAACTTCATGCTTGAAAAATGGCTAGATAAATACCATGAAATTTTTGAAATTCCCGTGACCAGGTGGCACTGGAGAACCTTTGGATGTCCTGTTGCTGATCATGAGTATAGCAAACAGTGCCTTTATTGACTGAGTTACAAGAAAACGGTGTAGAACAGAGATGGCAGTAAGTTGGAGCCTGCTGACTAGTGGGTCTACAGCAGTGGTGGGCAGTTGTGTGATAAAACATCAGTGGTAGGGCCATGAGGATCTACCATTGGATTCCAAATGGCTCTTGACTTACATGATGCAGCAAGCAGACCCTTATATGTGAAGACATCTTGTTATATGATGAGCATTCAGGCCAATGTTCAGAATCAGGTTGATATGGACAAGGGGGCAATGGGGCAAGCTATGATGGATAGAAGCATGGTTGGTGCATTCTCCTGCAGACCATGACCCACCACACGTGACAGAACTCCCTCAAGTACTGTGTCCCAGTTGAGCTCCTTGTATTTTGTAAGGCAAATACCAAACTCCCAGTGCAGCTGCAAAAAACACCACAAAAAGTGGAGGAGGACCAAATGGCTTCACAGTTCACATGGGGAGACACTTAGTCCCCAGTGGACACAGTTTACCTATAAAGAGAGAATTCAGCACAGGTGCCTCATGTTCATTGGAAAATAAGAAACCATGTCCTCCAGGGCACAGGGATGCAGAACAAGCTTTGATGGTCTCACTACAAAAGAAGCCAAATATCCTGACAACAACATATATTTCAAGTACCCAACCTCAGAGGCAGTTTCTCAAAAAGTTTGAAGGCCAGCATAGGTCCATGTTTGTGGAGTGTTTACCCTGTCCCTTACTTTTGGAAACTCCTCTACCACCTCCAAGGTTGTGAACTCCAGAGCATTTTCCATTCCAGATATGCATTCACTGATTTTCTAACTCTTCTCCTCTAATTGTGGCTTACTTGGGGAGAAGGTAATGTGAAGGCATTGTTCTGGATTAGAGTGCTAGGATATTTTTGCAGCACATATTTGCATACACATTGGATTACTTTTCCAATTTTCCTTTTGAAATACTGAATCCCTGACACTAACACACACCTACTAGACTCAGAATACTCTTCCTAATATAATGGAGAAAAAAACCCAAACAGAATAGAAATACAAGCAGTTCAGAGGAGGCATGTTGTATAGTTGGACTTGCCTTTTGCATTATATAAGGTAGGAGTTATAAATCTATTCAATTTTTAATTGAAATAATTTTCCATGTGTTTTTAAAGTTAAGAAATATGTGATTTATTTTTTCCCTTTCTCTGTAGCCAATTCACACATGTATATTTATATGCACATATAGAATCCTAACAGGTATCACACGTACATTTTTGTGAGGTGGCTGACTTGGAAGTTAAAAATTGTGAGAAGAGATCACTCCTCTTAAACGCTGTTGGAACTAAAATTCAACATATCGGGTAGCTTCCTCTTTGAACAACATTATACATAAACTTATGTTCAGTAAAATAAATATTTTTGCATCTGTGAATGATATATATTTAATGATGAATTTGGATTGGAATATATATTGCTACTTTTTAATGTCTCTCTTTGTGCGTGTGTGTCTATATACATATATATAGACACACAGATTTTTCAAAATATAAAATATATGTGTCCTATATACACTCTCTAAATTCATTCATGTTCATGTATGTGGATTTATAATGAAATTTATACAAGATTATTCCCAGAAATATTCATCCACCTGAAATACATATTTGTTTCCTAGTACGGAAAACTAACTTCAGTGACTGGTGCATACAAATCCTAATAATTCTACAGTAACTGACCCCGTCTAACATCAATGCAAGTAGATTCCTATGGGACATGATATGTAATTGGACGTTCATTTTTATTCAACACTGGTACAATATTATTTCTTCAGTTTTTGCACATCATAGGATATGAATTTCATCCACAATTCACAAATTGATAGGCATTTGTTTCAAATTTAATCACTTCCTGCTTCAGAACGCATGTATTGTCAGGGTTTCTTGACAGGTCTTTTCATGAGAATTCTTTCCAAACACATTATTTTCAATTTCCATAATCACTTTTGTAGCAAAACTCACAAACTCTTCATGATAAACCAAAAAACTAATATTATCATTACATGTATAACTGGTTGTAATGAATGATTGTATATCAATATAAGTATGGTCTATTCATGCTTTATCTCCATATTCATAGACACAGGGTACACCTCTTTGTACCCCCAATACGAATTTTATGTCTTCAATATATTGCTCCCAGAAATGGTGGTAGAAATACTCATGTCACCTGATCTACATATACATTTTATCATAGTAATAATCTGGACAAAAATGTAAAGGTCACACTATGATTGTACCAAAGCCTAAATGTAATGTGAACATGAATTACTAAAAACATCCATGTCCAGGTTGCCTAATGCTCTCAAATGTCAATCCTATTGGTGACTACATATTTGTTTCTTGCAAGGATTATGTATTCAAACTCAACCCTGTTGAAAATGTCTAATCCTATCACTCACTATATACTTTGCCTGATTTCGTAATGTCACTATTGATATCTGCTTTTCTACATATTTTCCACAGCTCATCATAGTGACTGACTCGTCATATGTGCTGACATTTACATTCACTCTCTAACTAAAACCCTATTACTAAAGAACTTTTGGTCCAAATCCTATACTCACTCTTCTTCCTAAACCTACCAAATATCTTCCTAATCCTACCTACTATCCCTTTTTGACTAGATATTCTCTTCTACATTCAGTCATCCAAGGTACAAGGTCCTATGCCATTGTATATCGATTTAACCTAGACAACTGTGCAGAACATAATTCAAAGCTAACTATCCCAATCAAGGGCCCAATGACCTTCTGGGCTTCAAATCATACCTAGATTTCTGTTTTCATACTTCTATTTCACCTCTATATTCTTGTAAATATCGTAGGTTCCCAATACCATTATTCATCACACAGAATGATTCCTAACAAAAATCAAACCAGTTATTAACCCTAAACATACACTGTTCCTTCAATCTCATTTTACAGAAGAGCAGGGACAGAGTGGTTCTTACAATACAGGAAAGCAGGGGACCTTCCACCTGCTGAGAACCTCAAAGGTCCATTCAGAAATGATACCTGGAGAAGTTGTAGGCAGGTATGAAGGTCCTGAGAGAGCAAAATTCATCTTCCATGGCGAGCAACCTGGTCAGGATGACGGGATGTGTCTGAATCAGCCTCTCTCTTCTTATTGTAGAGAAGACTGACCTGACCAGGCCTGTGTGGAGAGCTGTTCCCGGGTGCCTATAGTTGATATACCATTCTAACTTGTGAAAGTGTCACAGAAAGTAGGGGCATACTCCATCTCATGGTAGCCTTGGAAACAACGGTTAGGACAAAGTGGTTTCCAAGGCAGTGACCTCATTCAGTTCCAAGAAAGTGACATACCTCATTTCCTTGGTGATGGAGCTCTCTGATCTTGGTATCAAAGAAGCCAGGCAGCCAAAAGTAGTCCCAGTCCCAGTCCCAGTGGGCTCATTGTTTTGATTTTCCAAGGACAGAGTCAGTCTTTCTTGGTACCTACTGATGTGAGGAAGGCAAATGCCAGGAGAGCTCTGGACAGGAACTTTTCTTGAGAAAGCAGGTAGTGCCTCACCACTTTTTCCTGACAACTTCACAGAGTTGGCCAAGAAAACCAGATCTGAGAGAGGACAGGCCATTTTCGGGAATCATAGTATGGCCCACCATTCAGAGGACACCCCGGATAGTCACAGACCTACTTGGGGAAAGGATGTGCCTTTGTGGGAGTTGGTGTGTGTTTGTGGTTTTGTCTCATGTTCTGAGAATAGGTAGGAAAGGTGGTTTGTTTGGTTGGATTGGACTGTTTCTACTAAGTTTTTGACAAGCCAAGTCTTTCTATGTCTGTGTCCGTTGTTATTGACATTAGAAAAGAGAATGCATTAATGGATGTGTCCTGTCTAGTATAAATCTTCCCAAAATTTATCCTGCCCTATTTGTGAATGGACTGCAGCTTGTCTTATCGATGGGCAACACCTGCTATCTTCCTAAGTTGGTGTTTTCTTCCTGAATTCTGGCCACTCTCCAGAATAGGCTCATGGTTTTGTGTCCAAGATATGTACCACCTCCAAGCTCTGTGACATGGCCATGTACTGGAGAGCTGAAGAGAATGGCGAGCATCTCAGAAAACTCAGATATCAGGGTGACCAGGAAAGTCTCAGTGGAGTAACCCTGCTTTTTGCCTTTTGCTTACTTATTGTTCTGTTGCACTGAATGTCAGGAAGCTCTTTGACTCAGGCCACACCTTTGTGAAGCCTGGAGAAAACAGTTTTCAAATGGAAATGAAGGGAATCACCTTTGGCTCTTTTCTTAATTGCTTTGGAAAGGGATGTGTCTGAATCAGCCCCTTGGCCATGTGTGCGGCTGTGGCTTAGATTCTCAGCACCTGATGTATCTAAAGAAAGATCCCATGTGTGAATCCAAAACCAAAATGGCCAAAAGAGCAGTCATTGGAATGAAGCCTCTCGCCTTTCTCTGTAAGGTTCCTGACCTCCATCAAGTGAGAATAGAGATCCTTTGTGTCAAATGAGTTCTTCACAACCTGCAGAGGCTAGCCCATAGGTGCTTGGGTTTTCTCATGACTCCAATTCACATAAAGAATCTAACCCCTAAGTCAGTAGGCCTCAAATTGGAGAATTGGAATTTTATTAACGGCAAGCCTATTTGTTTACTCCTGGTTCACAGTAATGGTGTCCAGGCCACCCTGAAGGTATGCAAATGAGGTGCAAGGATGCTTATTTTGGACACTGTCTTGGGCTGTGCGCCTCATGGAAACCTTCAGGCAGAGTTTATGATGAGTGTTTATATGGAAGAAGATGAGGGACGTGTGGGAGTATTTTGGTTTTAATTGTATTCATTTGTGTCACGGAAGAGTTGACTGGGTCCATCTGGGCTTGAACTCTGGTGTGATTCCCCTTACAGACTGAGATCTGGAACTGAACTCAGAGAAGTATTGCCATGAATTGTGATGGGATTTTAGGAAGCCAGGCATGAGAGGTAACCTTGGAACCCGAGATCTAGGCCCAGGTTGGCTTTCCAAAGAACACTGGGAATCTCAGCCAAGATATCACATGATTTAATTCTGAAAAACTTGGCAGCCATAATTGAGATTGAAAACACACATGGACCTCGCTTTGTAGACCTCAATGGGCCTGGTTTCATGTTACTTTTTGGGCACGTTTTGGGAAGCCTTGCCTGTGAGAGTGCTCCAGAGTTTACTGAAATTAGCTTCCTCAGCATTTAATTTTTCCTGAATGAATTGAAACCCACAGTGCCTCCAACTTCATCCGTGAAATATTGCTGGAAAATTATCATAAAATTTTTGAAATTCCCATGACCAGCTAAAACTGGAGAACCTTGGGATGTCCTCTTGATGATCATGAGTATACCAGACAGTGCCTTGATTGACTGGGTTTCAAGAAAATGGTGTAGAACAGAGATGCCAGTAAGTTGGAGCCTGGTGAGTAGTGGGACTAGAGCAGTGTTATGAAAGTGTGTGATAAAACATCTGTGGTGGGCCATGTGGATCTTCCATTGGCTTCCAAATGCCTTGTGACTGACATGGTGCAGCCAGTAGACCTTTTATTTGATAGAGGGCCCATTGGAGCCTTATGGGCTGAGTATATTGCCCCTGTATCCACTTCAAAGTTTACTGGGGTCCCCTTCACTTCAAAAGTTACCCCGAACTCAGGGAGGGGATCTGAGCCCCAACTTTTGTAGTCATCCTCCAGAGTCAGAATGGCTGGCTGGCATGGCTGTCTCTTTCTAGGGCACTCGTGGGCCCAGTGTCCTTTTTCTTTAGAATAGGCACATTGATTTGAGGCCAGGGATGGCCTCGGGCATGGGACCAGGTATCTCTTCCTGTCTCCCTATTTCTTAATTTCTGGCCCTTTTGGTGTTCTGACCAGGACCTTAGTCAACGCCGTAGTCTGTCTTTTGTTTCTTTTATCCTCCCTTTGCTCCCTTCTCTTCCTCAGTTTCTCTCTTATAGTATACTTTCTCGGCTTCTCTGACTAAATCTCCCAAAATCATATCTTGTAATCCATCTAAGTATTGTAACTTTCTTTTAATATTTAGGGCAGCTTGCCCAATAAAGGCCATTGTGACAGATGCTTTTTGATCCTCTGCCTGAGGATTGAAAGGTGTATATCTTCTATATGCCTCCATAATTCTCTCAAGAAACATAGAGGGAGATTCATTAGGCCCTCGAATAATCTCTCTTACCTTGGCCAAATTATTTGGAACCCAGCGAAAAGTGGACAGATGCTTTCTTACCTTCAAATTTGTTGAGGATCCAGTTTGGTCGCTTCAAGGAAAGCTGGCTTTGATTATGTTGGGAAGATGTGTCGGTCTCCCATCTGGTCCGAGGATATTTTTTCTAGCTTCCAGGAGGATTCTCTTTTGTTCCTCTGTCATGAAGAGAGTCCCTAAAAGATGTTGACAGTCATTCCAAGCAGGCGGGTATGAAAACATCAATGATTCAACCAGACCTGTGAGCCGGGTAGGGTCCTCGGAAAAAGGGGGATTGTTATTTTTTCAGTTATATAGGTCTGAAGAGGAGAAAGGCCAATACTGGTAAGCTTGCAATTTTCCCCCATTGTTGTCGTCAATCATTGGCCCGTAGGGACATAGGGGGAGCATCACAGGAGTTACAGGGTTTTCAATGATTCACAGCCAGCGAGTTCCTTTATCCGGGCCATCTTCCTCCAGGGGAGGAGGTCTGTGTGTGCCACGGGGGAGTTATCTGGAGGGCCCTGGGCCAGCTTAGCTTCCTCCAATGGCGAAGAGGCTGAGTCAGCTGCAAGGGAATCACTTAGAGTGTGTTGGTGGTTGGGGGAAGAGGAGAGGGGATAAGGAGGGGGAGGAGAGTCCAGTAGAGTCAAATCTTGTGACTCAGGGAGAACAGAGGGTGGAGTAGGACGATGAGCAGAGGGTTTGAGAGATCGTGGGGGAAGCAATAGGAGTAGGGGAAGGGGCAAGGAAAGACTTCACCCATGGAGGAGGAGATTTGCAGAGGTCCTACCAATTTAAGGTATATGGCTGTTGATCTGGATGGCTATGTGGGCCCAGCTGAAAGACAATATCTCTGATTTTTTAAATTAGTGGGAAGTAGAAAGATCTTTCTAGTGGCCATCCGACTCCAAAGGTGGGACATTCTGAGGCTCAGAGATTCTGGCCGGTCCGGAGTTTTACTGAAAAAGAAAGATTCTGAGCTCTTAAGCGAACTTTGCTCCAGTGATTAAGGGTCAGGGACAGAGGCATTGAAGTGCTCTGTCCCATGATGAAAGATACACAAACTAAATGCAACGACACACGACACAGATATAACAAGACCATAAAGACAGGCAATGGACGTACATCACTGAGACCAGGAATCAGTAGACAGCAAAACCCGATGGGATGGCAATACCGAATCCGAAACAAAATATCACTGAATCGAGGAGACAATTGTTCCTTGATTTCCTGAGTCCTCTGCGGCGTCCCCCAGGGAGGTGCCCTGTGTCTCTGTGAGAGGTCTCTCAGCCAAAGTCGGAGAGAACTCAGGCTCTTCATCGCAAGCGATATTGCCAAGCCCTAACATGAATCCTGAAACCAGAAAGAGGTGCCTTACTTGCTCCGAGAGGAGCCCTTTGGGGTCTCTCGTCCGCCAGTGACGGAACTCGGTGGAACGTCAATATGTAAAGGTCCGGCGAGTGTCAGAGGAAGAGACCACCAAGAGACTGTCTCATGCAACAGCAAAGGGTTTATTTGGGGTCCAGCATGCTGGGGCTCAGAGCTCACTTGAATAGAGCAGAGAGCCCTGACAAGAGTTTAAGCAGGGATTATTTACTTTCCTTGAGAGGGCAGGGAGGAAGTATACTGATGGGTAAGGGCGAGTGGGCGGTTTACATGCAACCTGGTGAGGGAGCATATTCTACAGTTTGGCAGTTGGGGACAGTACATTCTCGGAACAAGATTAGCAAACAGTTCTCAAGATTTCAACAGTGTTTTGTTAAGCATACAGAGAAACAGGAAGTGACAATTAACTATTTTAATAACCTTTCACTACCGACTATCCTTTTGGACTGGATGTTCTCTTCTACATTCAATTTTCCAAGGTACAAGGTCCTATGCCATTGTATATCGATTTATTCAAACCTAAGTATCCCAATCAAGGGCCCAATGCCCTTCTGGGCTTCAAATGTTACTTAGATTTCTGTTTTCATACATATATTTCACCTATGTATTCTTATACACATCACAGGTTCCCAATACCATTATTCATTCAGCAGAACGATTCCTAACCCAAATCAAACCTGTTATTAACCCTAACCATACACTGTTACCTCAATCTAACTTTACAGGAGAGCAGGGACAGAGTTCGTCTTACAATACAGGAATGCTGGGGATCTTCCACCTGCAGAGAACCTCAAAGCTCCATGCAGAAATTATCACTGAAGAAGATATAGGCACCTCTGAAAAACCTGAGACAGCAAAATTCATCTTCTATGGCAAACAACCTGGTCAGGATGAAGGGTTGTATCTGAATCAGCCTTTCTATTGTTAATGTAGAGAAGATGGACCAAATGAGACCTGTGTGGAGAGCTGTTCCCGGGTGCCTATGGTTGATATACCATTCTAACTTGTGAAAGTGTCACAGGAAGCAGGGACAGCATCCATCTCATGGGACCCTTGGAAGCAACTCTTAGTACAAAGTGGTTGCCAAGGCAGTGAACTCATTCAGTTCCTCATGGAAGTAACCTCACCTCACTTCCTTGGGGAAGAAACTCTCTGATCTTGGGATACAAAAAGCCAGTCAAACAGTGCCAGTCCATGTCCCAGTCCCAGTGGTCTCAATTTTTGGAATTCTAGATAACAGAGTCAGCCTTTCTTGGTACCTACTTTGGACCATCCTGTTTGCATGGCCAAATGGAAGGAAAGCTCTGAAGAGGGGCCTTTCCTGAGAAAGAAGGTAGTGACTCACCGCTGGCTCCTGACAACTTCAGAGAGTTGGTTAAGGACACCAGATCTAAGACAGGACAGGCCATTTCGGGGCAACCTAGAATGCCCCACAGTCAGAGAACACTCCAGATATTCACAGACCTACTTGGGGGAAGAAGGGGCCTTTGTTGGTGTGGGTGAGGGTTTGTGGTTTTGTCTCATGTTCTGAGAATAGGTAGGAAATGCGGTTTGTTTTGTTTGGAGTGAACTGTTTCTAGTAAGTCGTTTGACAATGCGAGTGTTTCTGTGTCTGTGTACCCCACTGTGTCCATGGTTGTAGATATTAGAAAAGAGAATGCATCAATGGATGTGTCCTGACTAGTAGAAAGCTTCCCAGCATTCATCCTGCCCAATTTATAAATGGAATGCAGCTTGCCTTATTGATGGGCAACACCTGCTATCTTCCTAAGTTTCTGTTTTCTTCCTGAAATCTGGCCACTCTCCAGAAGAGGCTCATGGTTTTGTATCCAAGATATGTGCCACCTCCAAGCTCTGTGACATGGCCATGTAGTGGATAGCTGAAGGGAATGGCGAGCATCTCAGAAAACTCAGATATCAGTGTGACTACTAATGTCTCAGTGGAGAAACCCTGTTTGGGCCTTTTGATTAACAATTGTTCTGTTGCCCTGAATGTCAGGAAGGTCTTTCCCACATGCCACCCCTTTGTGAAACCTGAAGAAAACAGTTTTCAAATGCAAATGAATGGGCATCACCTGTGGCTCTTTGCTTAATTGCTTTGGAAAGGGATGTGTCTGAATCAGCCTCTTGGCCCTGTGTGAGGCTGTTGCTTAGATTCTTAGATGGATGGATCTAAAGAAAGATATCATGTGTGCATCCAAAACCAAAATGGCTAAAAGAGCAGTCATTGTGGATGAAGTCTTTCCCCTTCCTCTGTAAGGTTTCTGACCTCTATCAAGTGAGAATAAGGAAGACACACCAAGCCAATTGATGGCTACTTTTGGAAAAATTGTACCACTGCTGATAGCATCAGCATATATACCCCAACACTACCACAAGTGGCTTCACCAAGAGAGAGTTCACAATGCATAAAAGTGATACATAGTCCTGACAAGTTCTGCAAGAATTTCAGGGATGGCTATTGCAGAAGCTGTAGATTGGTTTTATCTTTGACTTCAACGGCACTGGTATGAAGATAGAAATTCTGGCAATAATGGGTAAAGGAAAATTATTTAACATTCCAGAAGGCACTAAAAGAAAATAATTTTCTTAAAAATTTACATTATTTTGAAGAGAATTATTAAATATAATGAAATGAAAATATGAAGTAAACAAACAGGTCTGTTAACTTCCTTTTTTGTTCACATATTAAAACAATGCTCAACAGTTGTTTACCCAATTTAAATTAAACCATTTAGATCACGTGAATAAAAAAATATTTGCATACATTTTTTATGAGCACTCATCATATATGATATATGGACATACGTACATTCAAACATATAACACAAAACACAAGTGTGCACACATAATATAATACATACAACACATAACATAATAGTAAAGGCCTTATAACTTTTCACAGGTGAAATCACCAGTGCAATGTTTAAAAACTCTAAAGTCAAAATATAGAACTGATCAGCAAAACATTAACCTAGGTCTCAATGAGCTCAAAAAGACAAATAAAACTTCATGATACGGGAAAGGGCAATAATAAAATAGATATTGAAAAAAGCATCCCTGTTCTGTCACAGATGTAAGGATAGTGAAACTGGAGTTTTGGATATCAGCTGTTATGGATTTGAGCCAAATCATCTTATTTTGGTCTATAGAAATTGCTTTAGTTAATCTCTCTGAAATCCAATTTGGCTGCTGTTCTCCCTGTGGAAACACATAAAGAGACTCCCGACTCCAGGCAATCTCTGGGTCAGGACCTTAGTTAATCTCTCTGTTATTTAAATTGACTGCTGTTCTCCCTGTAGAAACACAGAAAAAGACCCCCGAGTCAAGACAATAATTGGGTCAGGACATTTCTGTTGTCCTGTTAGAATATCCTTCCAAAGTACCTTGAACTTATGCACATTTTTTGGACACATATGCTTTTCCGCAGCACTAAGTCCTGATGAATCCAAATTTAAAAAGTTTAGAGTAAAAAGGGTTATTTTAAGTTTATCTTTGGGGAATTCATACCCCTTCCCAATTGCGTCTTTTTGCTTTAATAAGTACATTTTAATAGTTTCATGTGCTCTTTCACTATGCATTGTCCCTGTGGATTGTATGGGATTCCTGTTATATGAGTAATGCCAAATGATGAGAAAAATTGTTTAAAAGAGGTAGGAGTATAATCAGGGGAATTATCTGTTTTTAACTGTTTTGGAATGTCCAAAGTGACAAATTTTGTAAGTAATGAGCTATAACATCTTTAGTTTTTTCCCCCGCATGAAGGGAGCCCATCAAAAATCTAGAAGAAGTATCAACTGTAACATGCAAATATTTTAATTTTCCAAATTCTGGCAAGTGTGTGACATTCATCTGCCAAATATGGTTAGGTATCAATCCTCTAGGATTGACTCCAAGATTAACTTGTGGTAAAAATGTCACACAATTTTGACATTGTTTTATTATTTTTCTATCTTTTTCCTTAGTTATTTTAAAACACTTTTGTAAAGTATTAGCATTGACATGAAACTTTTTATGAAAATTTGTAGCTTCTTCTAGTGTAGGGAAAATATGTATGTAAGTCATGTGTAGTTTAATCTGCTAAATCATTGCCAAAACTAAGGGCTCCAGGCAATCCTGTATGTGCCCTGATATGTCCTATAAAGAATGAATCTTTTCTGTCCCAGATTAGACATTGTATACTGGAAAGCAAAGAGAAAACAGTAGCAGAAGGGGAAATACTACCAGCATCTTCAAGGGATACTATAGCATTAACTATATACTGACTAAGGGAAAATAAATTAAATACAGAATCTTTAAACATCACAAAAGCTTGTAATACTGCATTAAGCTCTACCTTTTGAGCTGATTGTTTGGGTAGTAAAAATGTAAAAGTTTGATCAGGTGTAACTATTGCTGCTGTGCCATGATTTGTATCATCAGGGAATATACTTGGAGCATTCATGATACTTGTTTTCTTGTCATTTTTGGAAAAATTACAGGATGCGATGACCAAAAAGACAATAAAAGATTAGATGGTAAGTGGTTATCAAATGAAACATTTGATTTACACATGATTACTGCACAAGTATTTAACTCATTAGCTAATTTATCAATTTGATTCAAAGAATATGGAGTAATAATTTTATTGGGTGAAATTCCACACACTCACTTTGCTGCTTTTAGTCCTATGAGTATTAATTGTCCCTCAGTCTCAGGATACCTAGTAATAATAGTGTGAGAAGAATAAGATAAATGAATCCATAATAATGGACCTTCTTGCCAAAATACTCCTATAGAAATACTTTTTTTTGTTGGTAGTACAATAAATAATAAAGGCAAAATTATATCAACTCTATCCAAATGCATATTTCCCATTTATGTTTCAATGATTTTTAATGCCTTTCTTGCTTCAGGTGTTAACATTCTGGGTGAATTTGGATCTAATAGACCTTTTAGGATATCAAATAAAGGTCCCAACTCTCCTGTTGGTATAATTAGTTAAGGCCTTATCCAATTTATGTCTCCTAATAACTTTGAAAGTCATTAGTTGATTGGAGTTGATCTACTCCTATTTGAATTTTTGGTGGACTGACCATGGTTGAGGATAATAGAACTCCTAAATAATTTATTGGAAATTTTAATTATACTTTATCTATTGCTATCTCTAGATTATAATTTTTTTAATCAGTTTGTAAGTGTGACATAACATTCTAGCAATGTGTTTTTAGCTTTGTGTGCAAATGATACATCATCCATATAGTGAAATATTTGTAGTTAAGGATTTTGATTTCTAAATGGCAGGATTACTTTGTTAACATAAATTTGACATGTAGTTGGGCTGTTAGCCATCCCTTGAGGGAGTAGTTTCCACTCTTACCTCTGATAAGGAGCTTCATGATTCAGTGCAGGGATAGTAAATGCAAAACGTGGACTATCCTCAGGATGAATTGGAAATGAAAAAAAAAAAAAACAATCTTTAATATGTATAACTAAAACATACCAAGTTCTTGGCAAAGCAGACAATTGAGGAATCCCTGATTGAGCAGGTCCCGTAATAACCATCTCATTATTAATGGTTCTCAAATCTTGCAATAATCTCCATTTACCAGATTTCTTTTTGGTGACAAAAATGGGAGTATTATGGGGAGATACAGAAGGTTGTATATGTCCTTCCGCTAATTGTTGTTTGATCAGGTCATGGGCTGCTTGTATCTTTTCTTTAGTCAGGGGCCATTGAGGAACCCATACTGGTCTTTCTGATTTCCAAGTAATTTTTATTGTCTCAGTGGCCCTTTCTGAAAATCCAACACATTTTTGTCTGTTCCTTGATCTATTTGTGTTGGTGCTCCTATACCTTCTTCTTGTTTTTCTAATATTTTTCTTTTCCTAAAACCTTGTCTAGCCATAGTAGTGGGTGCATTTTGGTTGACCTTATTTGTTATTGTCAAACCTAATTGATCAAGGACATCTCATCGCCATTAATTAACGGGAAGATGATCCAATACATATGGCTGTATAGTTCCTTCACATCCTTCAGGATCCTTCCAATCTAATACAATTGCACCTTTAAGGGGATTAGTCGCCACTCCTAGGCCTCAAAGCATTTGAGTGGCTTGTTGTAATGGCCAATGTTTTGGCCATTCTTGAGGAGAGATGATGCTAGAGTTTGCACCTGTATCCAGTAGCCCATTAAATTCATGTCCTTGAATATTTAGTTTTAGCATGGGGCGAGAATCTAAATTTAAAGAAAGCATAGCCCAATCTACACCTGTGTAGTCTAATCCCATGGAACCTCTTTCTACAGAATGACTAGAAAATTTATTATGTAGGCTGAGTATTATTAATAACTGTGCTATTCTATCTCCTGGTGAAATTACTGATAAATCCTTTGGAGAACTGGCTATAATTTTTATTTCACCTTCATAATCGGAAACAATTACCCAAGGAATTATCCTAAGTCCTTTTAGAGTAGAAGAGCTGCATCCTAATAATAAGCCTACTGTTCCTTTGGGAAGAGGTACTTTCAGCCCTGTGGGAATTATTTGAACTCTCATCTCTGGAATTAGTACTTATCTGGCGGAGGCGCTGATGTCCAACCCTGTACTCCCTCTGGTTTGTCTGACGAGGGATGTGATAAAAAATGTGTCCTGTGCACTATCCTGATGGGGTTGCTGGGTTCCTCCAGTGCTCCGTATATTTGTGGTTTTGGGACCCAGAGCCTTGGGCCCACCTCTCCATTTTTTGGCAGTGGAGCCCGATGCCTTTCTCCATAATATTGTGGATAAACACCTAGTCTTTGTTCATTTTTTGATAATGAAGTACCTTCTATGTGTGTTTGAGAATGACATTCATTAGCCCAATGTCTTCCTCTATGGCATCGTGGGCAAATACACGGTATTCTACTCCTTTGATTCCTAGTTTTGTTAAACCCTCCTCCTATGGGGCAATTCCTTTTAAAATGTCCTTTTCTTCACAATTCTAGCATGTTCTTGGCCTGGCATCTAAAGCCTGTTTTACTGTAGCTGCAACGACTTGCTCTTATTCATTAATGTCTCTACATAATTTAATATATGTGTTTAAATCTTCATGTTTCCATGGTCTAATGATATCTCTGCACCAACAATTCCCTTGGTCATAAGCCAGTTGTTTTATTAATGGAATTGCTTGTTCTGTATTCCCAAAAACTCTGGTAGCTGTTTTAATAAGCCTATCTACAAATTCAGCATAAGATTCATTAGCTCCTTGTATTACCTTAGATAATTGACCTTGTAATCCTCCAAGTCCTTGTGAAGTCTTCCATGCCCTAACCACTTCTACAGCAATTAATTCGTATATACCATGATCATATGGAATTTGTTGCTGCTGATCCTCATTAGGTCCCTTTCCTAACAACATATCTAGATTTCTCTGAGGATAACCAGCTGCTGCATTTCGCCTAGCCGTTTCCTTGCAAAATTTCTCATTGGCAACCTTCCATAACAGGTATTGTCCTCCCTTTAGCACAGCTTTACACATATTAGCCCAATCTACTGGCATCACATTTAAGTTGTTAATAGATTGGACCAAGCTTACAATGAAGGGTGCTTGAGGACCATAGGTTGTTACAGCCTCTTTTAGCTGCTTCACTATTTTAAAATTTAAAGCAAGGTGAATTCTCTGCCCTCCTACCTAAAATACCGGGCATGTAAATACTTGAGATCCTGTCTCAGGAACCGAACTATCAACTGCGGGGGTTGGGGGCCTCCCAGCATATGGAGGTGGCCTTGTTAGTTGGACATTTATATCCTCTGGTGATAGAAAGGTGTTAGTAACAGTTTCCTGTAGAGGTGGCGCTGTTGTTGGACACTTATGCCCTCTGGTGATAGAAAGATGTTAGTAGCAGTCTCCTTTTGTAACTTTGCCCCTGATGGCTTTTTCTGCTCTAAGCTTTATTCCTCTATCTGTGTCTTAACTGAATGCTTTGGACTAAGCAAAGCAGATATGAACGTCCACAATGGCAATGTGCCAACTGGCTGAGTCCCTGGGCTGTTCTTTTCTACTCTTTTGAAATCTTCACCATGATGGTTCCATTATGATATACTTAACAACTCCTCCTTAAAAGGCCATGGGGTACATTTTTGTATTTTATCACTGTATGCCCTGACTGTTCTTGATTTTACTGATACACCTCCTTCCTCTAACAATTTACTTAACACTCTTTCAGTTTGTTTTTTACTAATTTCTGACTCCGTAATTCTACTATAATAAAACCCAACAAGATGACTCCAAACAAAACAGAGACAGACTGAAATAAAAAGGGAACAACAAAAAGTCATTATAGCCTTTCTTTCCTCCTGACATGTGTGTCCGTACTTTCTCCCTATCTGTTCCTCAGACGTGAATAGTTTTTCCTCATATGTGAGTGGTTTTTCTTCCGTCTCAATCATCTCCATGGACAGGCAGCTTAAAACAAAAGTGAAGCAAAACTAAAGAGGAATCTTAAAATGGCTACCCATCCTCTTGCCCTGCCCTCAGGGGCGAGCAGTTTACCTTATCACTTACCCTCAGTCGTTCCCTGTGCAAGCGAGGAAATGCTGCAGTCTGGCTGGGAAGAGTTAGGAGCCACTTGTCAAAAGAAATGAACTTTATTTTTAGAAAAACACACGCCATACAAAACAGCTCCTCAGGAAAAACCCTCAGAGCCCAACTGCCACCACTGGCTTCCTTATAAAGTCTCTGTCACTCCCACAAGCCTCTCCACCTTCCACAATTCTCCTGCTCTTGAGGCCCATTGGTTGGGTTGCGTGGGTGGAGCCAAAAAAGTCCCCCAATGAGCAGCTCCGTGGTCTGAAAGGGCAGGGAAACTGTCCAATGAGCATCACCACAGAGGAGCCAATCAGCTAGATGTTGCTGGGGCCGCTGTGAGCCAATCATCAGCTTGCAGTCTGAAAGGGCGGGGAAACAGTTCAATGAGAATCTCCAATGAGCTAGATGTTGCTGGGGCCACTGTTAGCCAATAATCATCCAACAGCTGGAAATTTGCTGCCAGCTGGAAGTTTGCTGGGGCCCCTTCATATGTGGCTCTCAACAAATTCCTGTCTCCTTTCTCTGTAGCCTATTCAACACATGTATTTTTATATGCACATGTAGAATCCTACCTGTTATCACACGTACGTTTTAGTGAGGTTTGTGACTTGGCCAATAGAAGTTATGAGAAGAGATCACTCTTCCTAAACGCTGTTGGAACTGAAAATTCAACCTATGGGTGAGCTTCCTAGTAGAACACCATTATACATAAAAACATTTTTAGTGAAATAATTATTTTTGCATCTGTGGATGGTATATATTTTATGATGAATTTCGATTGGCATATATATTGCTAGATTTTAATTTCTCTGTGTGTGTGTCTGTGTGTGTGTATATATATGTATATGTGTGTGTGTGTGTGTATACACACACTCTCCAAATTTTTCTAATTATCAAATATATGAGTCTTATTATACATTCCTTAAAATCATTCATATTCATGTATGTGAATTTATGATCAACTATTCACAAGATTATTCTCAGAAATATACATCCACCTGAAATACATATTTGTTTCCTAGTACTGAAAACTAACTTGAGAGAATGGTGCATACAAATCCTAATATTTCTACAGTAATACCCAGTTTAACATCAATGCATGCAGTTTCCTATGGGACATGATGTGTATTTTGCAGTTCATTTTTATTAAACAGTGGTATGTTAATATTTCTTCAGTTTATGCACATCATAGCATATATATTTCTTCCACAAGTTCACAAATTTATAGACATTTGTTTCAATTTCAATCACCTCCTGCTTCAGAACTCATATATTCCTCCAGGTTTCTTGACTGGTCTTTTCATGAGTCTTCTTTCAAAACACATTATTTTCGATTTCCATAATCATTTTTGAAGCAAAACTCACACACTCTTCATGATAAACCATAACCCTCATATTACTGTTAGATGTATAACTGGTTGTAATGAATGTATGTATATCAATTAAAGATTTTCTGTATATTTTCAGATATCAAATCAATTCATTATTTAATGTTGGAATAATTTTTATTATTTATTCACAGTATGGTCTGTTCATGAATTATTTCTATATTCATTGACACAGAGTACACCGCTTTGTTCCCCCAATATGAATTTATATGTCTTCAAAATATTGCTCCCAGTAATGGTGGAAGAAATACTTATGTCACCTGATCTACATATACATTATACCACAGTAATACTCTGGACACAGAAAGCAAAGGTCACTCTTATGTTTGTACCAAAGCCTTAATGAAAAGTGAGCATGGATTACTAAAAACATCCATGTCCAGGTTGCCAAATTGTCTCAAATGTAATTCCTATTATTGGCTATATATTTGTTTCTTCCTAAGATTATGTATTCAACCTCAAGCCTGTTGAAAATGTCTAATTCTATCCCTCACTTTATACTTTGCCTGATTTTTAATGTCTCTATTGATATCTCCTAACCTACATGTTTTCCCCAGTTCATCATTGTAACTGACTCTTCACATGTCCTGACATTTACATTCACTCTCTTATTGAAAAGCTATTGCTAAAGAACTTTTGGTCCAAATTCTATACTCACTGTTGTTTCTAAACCTAGCAACTATCTTCCTAATTCTACTGACTTTCCCTTTTTGACTGGATGTTCTCTTCGACATTCAGTCATCCAAGGTACAAGGTATTATGCCATTGTGTATCGATTTATCTGAGACATCTGTGAAGAACATAATTCAAAGCTAAGTAACCCACTAAAGGGCCCAATGTCCTTCTGGGCTTCAAATCTTACGTAGATTTTTGTTTTCATACTCATATTTCATCTATATATTCTTGTAAATATTGCAGGTTCCTGATACCATTATTCATCCTGCAGAATGATTCCTAACCCAAATCGAATGTGCTATTAATTCTAACCATACAATGTTCCCTCAATGTAACTTTACAGAAGAGCAGGGACAGTGTGACCAGGAAAGTCTCAGTGGAGAAACCCTGCTTTGGACCTTTTGCTTACCTATTGTTCTGTTGTCCTGAATGTCAGGAAGGTCTTTGCCTCAGGCCACCCCTTTGTGAAGCCTGAACAAAACAGTTTTCAAATGGAAATGAATGAGCATCACCTGTGGCTCTTTGCTTAATTGCTTTGGAACAGGATGTGTCTGAATCAGCCTCTTGGCCCTGTCTGACTTAGATTCTCAGCACCTGATGGATCTAAAGAAAGATTCCATGTGTGCATCCAAAACCAAAATGGCAAAAAGTTCAGTAATTGTGAATGAAGTCTCTTTCCTTCCTCTGTTAGGTTCCTGACCTCCATCAAGAGAGAATAGGGATCCTTTGGGTCAAATGAGTTCTTGAAACCCTGAAGAGGTGCTTGGGTTTTCTCATGACTCCAGATCACATAAAGAATCTATACCTATCAGTCAGTAGTAGTCAGTCAATATTGCTCCCAGAAATGGTGGAAGAAATACTCATGTCACCAGATCTACATGTACATTTAATCACAAAAATATTCTGGACACAAAATTCAAAGTTCACATTTTTTATTGTACCAAAGCCTAAATGGAAAGTGAACATAGATTACTAAAAACATCCATGTCCAAGTTGCCTAATGCTCTCAAATGACAAACCTATTGGTGACTACATATTTGTTTCTTCCTAAGATTATATATTCAAAATCAACCCTGTTGAAAATATCTAAGCCTATCTCTCACTTTATACTTTGCTTCATTTCATAATGTCTCTATTGATATCTGCTTACCTAAATATTTTCCCAAGTTCATCATTGTGATTGACTCTTCACATGTGCTGACATTTAAATTCATTCTGTAACTATTGCTAAATAACATGTGTTCCAAATCCTACACTCACTCTTCTTCCTAAACCTACCTACTATCTTCCTAATCCTACCGACTATCCCTTTTTGACTGGATGTTCTCTTCGACATTTAGTCATCCAAGGTACAAGGTCCTATGCCATTGTATATGGATTTATCTGAGACATCTGTGCAGAACGTAATTCAATGGTAAGTAACCCAATCAAGGGCCCAATACCCTTCTGGGCATCAAATCTTACTTAGACTTCTGTTTTCATGAGTACATTTCACCTCTATATTCTTATCAATATTGCAGGTTCCCAGTACCATTAATCATCCAGCAAAATGATTCCTAACCCAAATCGAACCTGTTATTAACCCTAATCATACAGTGTTCCCTCAGTCTTACTTTACAGAAGAGCAGGGACAGAGTTGGTCTTATAATACTGGAATGTAGGCGATCTTCTACCTGCTGAGAACCTCAAAGGTCCAAGATGTAGGCAGCTATGAAGGACCTGAGAGACCAAAAGTCATCTTCCATGGCAAACAACCTGGTCAGGATGAAGGGTTGTGTCTGAATCAGCCTCTCTCTTCTTAATGTAGAGAAGATGGACCAAAGGAGGCCTGTGTGGAGAGCTGATTCCGGTTGCCTATTGTTGATATACCATTCTAACTTGTGAAAGTGTCACAGGACGTAGGGGAAGCCTCCATCTCATGGGACCCTTGGAAGCAACTGTGAGGACAAAGTGGTTGCCAAGGCAGTGACCTCATTCAGTTCCTGAAGGAAGTGACCTGACCTCACTTCCTTGGTGATGGAATGTGGGATCCAGGAAGCCAGGCACACAGAGCCAGTCCCAGTTCCACTCCCAGTGGTCTCACTTGTTTGGATTTACCAAAGCTGAGTCAGGCTATCTTGGTACCTAGAGATGTGAGGATGGCCAAACGGAAGGAAAGCTCTGAAGAGGGGCCTTTTCTGAGAAAGCAGGTAGTGGCACACCACTAGATTTTGAAAAGTCTCAGTGAAGAAACCCTGGTTTGTGCCTTCTAATTACCTATTGTTCTGTTGCCCTGAATGTCAGTAAGGTCTTTGCCTCAGGCCAACCCTTTATGAAGCCTGATGAAAAAGTTTTCAAATGAAAATGAATGGGCTCCAGAATGGCAATATGTAAATCAATGGTTGTGCAACTGAAGTGATTCTGCAATCTGTATATGGGGTAAAAATGGGAGCTCATATCCCACTTGAATCAAAGTGTGAAATATGATATATCAAGAACTATGTAATGTTTTGAACAACCTACAATAAAAATTAATTAAAAAGAAAAGAAAATGAATGGGCATCATCTGTGGCTCTTTGCTTAATTTCTTTGGAAAGGGATGTGTCTGAATCAGCCTCTTGGCCCTGTGTGAGGCTGTGGCTTAGATTCTCAGCACCTGATGGATCTAAAGAAAGATCCCATGTGCGCATCCGAAACCAAAATGGCCAAAAGAGCAGTCACTGTGGATGAAGTATCTCGCATTTCTCTGTAAGGTTCCTGACTTTCATCAAGTGAGATTAGGGATCTTTGGGTCAAATGAGTTCTTCCAAGCCCTGCAGAGGCTAGCCCATAGCTGCTAGGGTTTTCTCATGACACCAATTCACATACAGAATCTAATCCCCACGGTAGGTAGTCCTCAATTTGGAGAAGCAGAGCAGTATTAACGGCAGGCCTATTTGATCATTCCTGGTTCACAGGAAGGGTGTCCAGGCCACCTAGATGTTAGGCAAATGAGGGGCTGGGGAGCTTATTTTGGATACTGACTTGGGCTGCGCCCCTCATGGAAACCTCCAGCCAAAGTTTATGATGAGTGTCTATATGGCAGAACATGAGGGCCATGTGGGAGTGTTTTGATTTTATTTGTGGTCATTTGTGTGGCAGTTGGAAGAGATGACTGCGTCCACCTGGGCTTGCTCTGATTCCCCTTAGAGACTGAGTTCTGGAACTGACCTCAGAGGAGTATTGCCATGAATTGTGTTGGGATTTAAGAGGCCACGCATGAGAGTCGCCCTTGGAAACTGAGATCTAGTTCGAGGGTAGCTTTCCACAGGACACTGGGAATCTCTGCCAGGATATTATATGATTTTATTCTTAAAGACTTGGCAGCCTTAAACACACCCCAAAACACACATGGACCTCACATAGTAGACCTCAATGTGCCTGGCTTCATGTGACCTTTTGGAACTCTTTGGGAAGCCTTGCCTGTGAGAGTTCTCCAGAGATTTCATTGAAATGAGCTTCCTCACCATTTAATGGTTCCTGAATGAATTGAAACCCACAGTGCCTCCAACTTCATCCTTGAAAAATGGTTAGATAAATACCTTGAAATTTTTGAAATTCCCATACCCAGGTGGCACTGGAGAAACTTTGGATGTCCTGTTTCTGATCATGAGTATACCAGACAGTGCCTAGATTGACTGGGTTTCATGAAAATGGTGAAGAAGAGAGATGTCAGTAACTTGGAGCCTGTTGACTAGTGGGCCTAGAGAATTGGTGGGCAGGAGTGTGGTAAAACATCTGTGGTGGGGCCATGTGGATCTGCCATTGGCTTCCAAATGGCTTTTGACTGACATGGTGCAGCTAGCTGACCCTTCTATGCAAAGGCATCTTGTTATATGGAGAGTTTTCAGGGCAATGTTCAGAATCAGGTTGCTATGTTCAAGGTGGTTCAGGTTGCTATGTGAGATAGAAGCCTGGTTTGTGCTTTCTCCTGCATACCCTGATCCACCACAAGTGACAGAACTCCCTCCAGCACTGTGTGCCAGTTGAACTCCTTGTATTTCATGAAGAAAATACTTAACTCCCAGTGCAGCAGCAAAAAAAAACCAGGAAAAGTGGAGGATGACCAAATGGCTTCATAGTCCACACGGGGAAACACTTAGCCCCCACTGGCCACAAAGAGAGAATTCAGCACTGCTGCCTCATTTTCATTGGAAAATAACATACCATGTCCTCCAGGTCACATAGATGCAGACACAGCTTTGTTGGTCTCACTACAAAGGAAGCTAAATCTCCTGACAACAACATATATTTCAAGTACCCACCCTCAGATGCAGTTTCTCTAGAAGACTTTAGGCCAGCAGCACTCCATGTTTGTGGAGTGTTTACCCTGTCCCTTACTTTTGGAGACTCCTCTACCACCTCCAAGGTTGTGAAATCCTCAGCATTTTCCATTCCATAAATATATTCACAGATTTTCTAACTTTTCTCTAATTGTGTCTTACTTGGGATTGATGGTAATGTCAAGGCGTTGTTCTGGATGAGAGTGGGAAGATTTTTGGTAGCACATATTAACATACACGTTGGATTCATTTTCCAATTTTCCATTCTAAATACTGAAACCCTGACACAAACCCATTACCTAATAATCTCTGACTACTAATTCTAATATGATGGAGAAAATTAACCAAAACAGAATAGAAATGCAAGCAGTTCAGAGGAGGCATGTTGTATTTTTGCACTTGCCTTTTGTGTTATATAGGGTAGGAGTTATAAATCTAGTCAATTATTTGTTGAAATAGTTCACCATGTGTATGTAAAGTTAAAAAATATGTGAATTCCTGTCTCCATTTCTCTGTAGCCTGTTAAGCACATGCAATTTTATATGCACATATAGAATCCTACCTGGTATCACATGTACATTCTTTTCAGCTGGCTGACTTTGCAGGTACAAATTGTGAGAAGAGATCACTCCTCCTAAATGCTGTTTGAACTGAAAATTCAAACTATGGGTGAGCTTCCTGGTTTAACAACATTATACATAAACCCATGTTCAGCAAAATGAATATTTTTGCATCTGTGGATGATGTATATTTCATGGTGATTGTCCATTGGAATATATATTGCTATTTTTAATGTCTCTCTGTATATATATATATATATATATATATATATATATATATATATATATATATATATATATATAATACTCTCCAGATTTTTCAAATTATGAAAAATGGGTTTTACTATACACTCCCTAAATTCATTCATATTCTTGTATGTGGATTTATAATCAACTTTTCACAAAATTATTCTCAGAAATATTCATCCACCTGAAATACATATTTGTTTCCTATTTTTGAAAACTAATTTCAGTGAATGGTGCATAGAAATCCTAATATTTCTACAGTAAGTTTAACATCAATGCAAGTAGATTCCGATGGGACATGATGTGTAGTTTAACATTCATTTTTATTCAACACTGGTACATTACTATTTCTTCAGTTCATACATATCATAGAATATATATATTTCAAGCACAAGTTAGAAAATTTATAGACAATTTTTTTCACTTTCAATCACTTCCTGCTTCAGAACACATGTATTCCTCCATCTTTCTTGGCTTGTCTTTTCATGAGACTTATTTCCACACATATTATTTTTGATTTCCATAATCACTTTTGTAGCAAAACTCACACATTCTTCATGATAAACCATAACCCTAATATTACCATTATTTGTGTAACAGGTTGGAATGAATGATTGTATATCAATATAAGATTTCTTATAAGTTTTCAGATATCAATTCAAATCATAATTAAAAGTGGAACCAGTTACATTATATATTCACAGTAATGTCTACTCATGCATTTTCTCTATATTCATAGTAACAGGGTACACCTCTTTGTTTCCCCAATATGAATTTATACGTCTTCAAATATTGCTCCCAGATATGGTGGAAGAAATACTCATCGCCCCTGATCTAAATATACATTTAATCACAGTAATATTCTGGACACAAAATGCAAATGTCATGCTTATGATTGTACCAAAGCCACAATGTAAAGTGAACATGTATAACTAAAAACTTCCATGTCTAGGTTGCCTAGTGCTCTCAAATGTCAATCCTATTGGTGACTACATATTTGTTTCTTCCCAAGATTATATATTCAAACTCAACCCTCTTGAATATCTCTAATCCTGTCAATCACTTTATACTTTGCCTGATTTTGTAATGTTTCCATTGATATCTGCTTTCCTACATATTTTGTCCAGTTTGTCATTGTGACTGACTCTTCACGTGTGCTGACATTTAACTTCACTCTCTAACTGAAACCCTATTGCTAAAGAACTTTTTTTCCAAATCCTATACTCACGCTTCTTCCTAAACCTACCAACTATCTTCCTAATCCTACGAACTATACCTTTTTGACAGGATGTTCTCTTCTACATTCAATCATCCAATAAATGTCGGGTGAGCGGCAGAGGAAGATACCACCAAGAGACTGTCTCATGCAACATCTAAGGGTTTATTGGGGGTCCAGCATGCTGGGGCTCAGTGCTCACTTGAATAGAGCAGAGAGCCCTGAGAACAGCTTAAGCAAATCTTATATACTTTCCTTGGAGAGGGCAGGGAAGAAAGTTTATTGATGGGTCAGGGCGAGTGGGCACTTTTCATGCAACTGGTGAGGGAGTACATTCTACAATTTGGCAGTTGGGGACAGCACATTCTGGGAACAAGATTAGCAAACAGTTGTCAATATTTCAACAGTGTTTTGTTAAGCATACAGAAAAACAGGAAGTGACAAGTACTAATTTTATTAACCTTTTATTCTCCACTTCTTCTTCTGGCTACTTTTAGTCATAAAAGTGATCATTTTTGGGTGTACATTCTATGTCTGCTAGTGGGGTATTGCCATAAGTTTAACTTGTCCAATTTGAGCTTGGAGAAAAGAAATTACACGGTTGAGCAAACATGGTTTTATAGTTAGCAACAATATGAAGAGTATTATTGGACCGGCCAGGGTTGATAAAAGCATAGTTAACCATGAAGACTGTGTGAACCAAGACTCAAACAACCATTTTTGGGCCTCTATCTCCGGTTGTTTCTCTTCAAGTTGTCTTTTTAATTTACTCATAGACTTTTTTACAACTCCAGTATTGTCGGCATAGAAACAACATTCTTCCCTCAATGCAGCACAAAGGCCTCCTTCTCTCATGAAATGGAGGTCCAACCCTCGACTGTTCTGTAAAATAAGTTCAGAGAGACAGGTAAAAGTTTCCTGCAAAGCTCTGATGGAGGTTTCTAATATCTTAGTTTTGGTCTATTGCTGCTTCTAATTGGGTCATTTGTTGTGTCCCATGGACCAGGGCAGTGGTTCCTGTGCCCACCCCTGCAGCAACTCCTATTCCTAATAGGATGGCTAAAGTGAGGGTATATGTTCCCAGGGGAACCGGGTTCTATGCCCCCCCTATTTGATTTCAAATGAACCTGTGTTATGATAGTGCACTCTGGGAAACATCTGCACCATTACATAATTAATCATATCTGTTGACCATTTCATGAAAACATAAACAATATTTAAGTATATAGAATAATACTGTTGTAGGGACGGACGAGGCAAGGCAACCTAAGATAGCACCAAAAACAGGGAAACAGTCCTAATTGGGTGCAACCGGATTCAGAGGGCATTGCTTCTGTTGTAATCAATTCATCCCCTGAACCCCAAGTTTAGATAGTTTCAGAATTTTGTACCCAACATGTAAGGGAAGGGGCTCAGAAGTTCACAGTTTGCAGAAGTTAACAAAAAGCAAATTTTGTTTCTGTTTTTTTCTCTATTCTGTGCAAGTTTACTTTTAAAGGACGCCTGGGAGGGTGAGAGCTTTTTCTTCCCTTTCTTTTTCCCCCCTGCCAGCTGTTACCAAGGAGCCTAGTTGGTAACTTCTTAATCTTAGAAATGTAGGCATCTCTGTGAAGCGCCAGCTCAAGGCCAGAGGCATTGTTCACATATTTTGGGAAAAACTAGTAAGGGGTTGTCTAGCTTAGAAGTGCTGAGTTTTTTAGCCAGTGGCCAAGTAGAACAGGGCAATACAAAAAGTGAAAGTTTATCTACATTGAACTCTTTTATATGGAGCCTTTTGCTGAAAGTTCTAAAGTCAGCCATGGTGAAGACTTCTGGAGAAGGTCAGTTAATACTTTTCTGTGGGCCTGGCACAGAGGGGAAACACGGGGAAGGTGGGGCTGAGAGCAGCCCCGAGGATCTGAGAATGAGGAAGGAGAGATGTAAAAGAATAATGGGAAAGGGGTTTGGGATTTCTTAGCAACAAAAACATGAGCAGTAGAACAGGTAGAGTAGAGGGGAAGATGGGAGTGAGTATCCCAAAACCCTGTGAGACACTTCAAATTCTTAGTAAACTGTTTTCAGTGATGACAAAGCAACTTTAAAGGCCATTTTTATTACATCTTGGATAGGGGTCTGAGGGCTCTCCTCAGCTGGTTTGAGCTTTGGGTTAGCTAGTAAGAGGTCCTGGTGGGACCCGGTGCAGGCACTGATAGGAGAAGAGAGGAGTGAGTGGGTACAGGGGTGCCTTAGTACCTGCTACCTGAGAACCGGCAAAGTTAGGGGGTTTTGATCTAGTAATTCGAGGAGAGAAATCAGGTTTCTGAGGTGGGAGTGACAGCAGAGAGTCTGGAGCAGAAGGCTGAGAGTGAGGATCTATTGGAGAAGCATAGTTCAGGATGTGAGTGAGGGAGGGAAAAGGCTTCCACATAGGGGAATCTCCTTTCACACTTTTGAGCACTTGCAGAAGTTAAAAAGGTCACCCAGAATTTGAGGATCTAGAGACCCCTCTGGGGGCCATCGGTTTTGGTTATCTAATTGGTAATATGGCCAATGCTGTGTACTGAGTTTGATGAGGAGTTTGGATTCCATCAGGCAGCCCCTGTATGCTCACATCCCGATGACATACAGAAGAAGTCAGCTTTTTCCCCACCCATCCGTGACGTTTTGTGTTTTTGATAGTCTGCCAGGCAACCATAGTAATCTAGCCTAGCCAACCTGCATCTGGTTCGTGTGTCCCTACATCCATAATGTTTGTTTCCATTATCTATGATACAGAAGGGATTTAATGGAATTTTATTTGGATCCTCTTCATCAGGGTTATCTCAATAGGAATGACATATAGCCAGCTGACAAATGTCTGGGTGGAGAGATGGCCACCAGGTCCCTAAGTTGACTCTTTGTGAGATTGATTATACTTCTTTTCCAGTAGAATTTGTGATCAGCCATCTCTGCTGAATGGGCTGATGACGGTTAAGACTACTTGTGGCCAAGGGGAGAGTCTATAACCTTATCCACATGGCGAATATGCAATTTGAAAGTATTACCAGTCTTTTCCAGTTTCCAGCCAGAGTCTGGACAGGGCACAGGCTTGGGATGAGAGGCATGGATCCAGGAAGTGATTCTGTCTACCTTTACCACTGTATGTGTTATAAGTAGCACCTGGTATGGTCCTTTCCAGCGGGGTTCCGGGGATGACACCTGATGTCGTCTTAAGTAGATGAACCCTCTTATTTGATATTGATGTGGAGTCCCCTCATTTCCAGTTTGGTAGGCAGTGGCCAGCTGTTTTCACAGGTATCACTGAGTTCTTTTAAGAGCTTTACGTCTGTCAAGCAAGGGGGTATAAAAGTGATGGTTAGGTCTTAGAGTTGGGATTAGGTCCCTTATTGGAGGAGGGCCACCATAGAGAATTTCACAGGGGGTAAGGTTACTCAAAGAAAGAGAGGGAGTATTTCTTGCATGAAACATTGCATAAGGCAAGAGCATAATACAATCTTTTATGTTGGTCTCTATGCTTAATTTCGTTAAATCTCTTTAATGGTTCTATTCATTCTTTCTACCTGTCCTGAACTCTGGGGTCTATAAGCACAATATAACTTCCAATTAATCCCCTGTTTCCTGGCTAACCCCTGACTTACCTGGACCATGAACACGGGTTCATTATCAGACCCTATTACCCGCTTAGCTTCCTCCAATGGTAGAGAGGCTGAGTCAGCAGCACGGGAATCACTTAGAGGGTGTTGTGGGTTAGAGGACGAGTGCAGCGGATAAGGAGGGGGAGAAGAGTCCAGTAGAGTCAAATCTTGTGACTCAGGAAGAACAGAGTTTGCAGCAGGAGGAGGAAGAGAGGGTTTGAGAGATCATGGGGGAAGGAGTAGGAGCAGAGGCAAGGGCAAAAAAAGGCTTCACCCATGGAGGAGGAGATTCGCAGAGGTCCTGAAAAGTTAAGATATATGGCTGTTGATCTGGATGACTATGTGGCCCCTGCTGAAAGACAATATCTCTGACTTCTTAAATTAGTGGTAAGTAGAAAGATCCTTCTAGGGGCCATACGACTCTAAAGGTGGGCCATTCTGAGGCACAGAGAGTCTGCCAGGTCTAGCGTTTTACTAAAAAAAGAAAGATTCTGAGCCCTTAAGCGAATTTTGGTCCAGTGATCAAGGGTCAGGGACAGAGGCATTGAAGTGCTCTGTCCCATGATGAACGACACACAAACTAAATGCAACGACACACGACACAGATATAACAAGACCATAAAGACAGGCAATGGACGTACATCACTGAGACCAGGAATCAGTAGACAGCAAAACCCGATGGAATGGCAATACCGAATCCGAAACAAAATATCACTGAATCGAATAGACAATTGTTCCTTGATTTCCTGAGTCCTCTGCGGCGTCCGCCAGGGAGGTGCCCTGTGTCTCTGTGAGAGGTCTCTCAGCCAAAGTCGGAGAGAACTCAGGCTCTTCATCGCAAGCGATATTGCCAAGCCCTAACATGAATCCTGAAACCAGAAAGAGGTGCCTTACTTGCTCCGAGAGGAGCCCTTTGGGGTCTCTCGTCCGCCAGTGACGGAACTCGGTGGAACGTCAATATGTAAAGGTCCGGCGAGTGTCAGAGGAAGAGATCACCAAGAGACTGTCTCATGCAACAGCAAAGGGTTTATTTGGGGTCCAGCATGCTGGGGCTCAGAGCTCACTTGAATAGAGCAGAGAGCCCTGACAAGAGTTTAAGCAGGGATTATTTACTTTCCTTGAGAGGGCAGGGAGGAAGTATACTGATGGGTAAGGGCGAGTGGGCGGTTTACATGCAACCTGGTGAGGGAGCATATTCTACAGTTTGGCAGTTGGGGACAGTACATTCTCGGAACAAGATTAGCAAACAGTTCTCAAGATTTCAACAGTGTTTTGTTAAGCATACAGAAAAACAGGAAGTGACAATTAACTATTTTAATAACCTTTCACTACCGACTATCCTTTTGGACTGGATGTTCTCTAATACATTCAATTTTCCAAGGTACAAGGTCCTATGCCATTGTATATCGATTTATTCAAACCTAAGTATCCCAATCAAGGGCCCAATGCCCTTCTGGGCTTCAAATGTTACTTAGATTTCTGTTTTCATACATATATTTCCCCTGTACATTCTTATACATATTGCAGGTTCCCAATACCATTATTCATTCAGCAGAATGATTCCTAACCCCGAATCGAATATGTTATCAATCCTAACCATACACTGTTACCTCAATCTAACTTTAGAGAAGAGCAGGGACAGAGTTGGTCTTACAATACAGGGATGTAGGGGATCTTCCACCTGCTGAGAACCTAAAAGGTATATGCAGTAATGATCCCTGAAGAAGATGTAGGCACCTCTGAAGGACCGGATTGAGAAAAAGTCATCTTCCATGGCGAACAACCTGGTCATGATGAAGGGTTGTGTCTGAATCAGCCTCTCTATTCTTAATGTAGAAAAGATGGAAAAATGAGACCTGTGTGGAAAGCTGTTCCCGGGTGCCTATGGTTGATATACCATTCTAACTTGTGAATGTGTCACAGTAAGCAGGGGCAGCCTCCATCTAAAGGGACCCTTGGAAGCAACTGTTAGGACAAAATGGTTGCCAAGGCAGTGACCTCATTCAGTTCCTGAAGGAAGTGACCTGACCTCACTTCCTTGGTGATGGAATGTGGGATCCAGGAAGCCAGGCACACAGAGCCAGTCCCAGTTCCACTCCAATTGGTCTCACTTGTTGGATTTACCAAGGACAGAGTCAAGCTATCTTGGTACCTACAGATGTGAGGATGGCCAAATGCCAGGGATGCTCTGAATAGGGGCCTTTCCTGAGAAAGCAGGTAGTGGCACACCAATGGATTTTACATTTCTCAGTGAAGAAACCCTGGTTTGTTCCTTCTAATTACCTATTGTTCTGTTGCCCTGAATTTCAGTAAGGTCTTTGCCTCAGGCCAACCCTTTAGAAAGCCTGAAGAAAGAGTTTTAAAATGGAAATGAATGGGCGACATCTGTGGCTCTTTGCTTAATTGCTTTTGAGAGGGATGTGTCTGAATCAGCCTCTTGGCGTGTGTGAGGCTATGGCTTAGATTCTCAGCACCTGATGGATCTAAAGAAAGATTTTATGTGCGCATCCAAAACCAAAATGGCCAAAAGAGCAGTCACTGTGGGTGAAGTATCTCGCATTCCTCTGTAAGGTTCCTGACTTCCATCAAGTGAGAATAGGAATCTTTGGGTCAAATAAGTTCTTCCAAGCCCTGCAGAGGCCAGCCCATAGCTGCTAGGGCTTTCTCATGACACCAATTGACATTAACAATCTAATCCCCAAGGTAGGTAGTCCTCAATTTGGAGAAGCAGAGCAGTATTAACGGCAGGCCTATTTGATCATTCCTGGTTCACAAGAAGGGTGTTCAGGCCACCCAGACTTTAGGCAAATGAGGGGCTGGGGAGCTTATTTTGGATACTGACTTGGGCTGCGCCCCTCATGTATACCTCCAGCCAGAGTTTATGATGAGTGTCTATATGGCAGAACATGAGGGCCATGTGGGAGTGTTTTGATTTTATTTGTGGTCATTTGTGTGGCAGTTGGAAGAGATGACTGCGTCCACCTGGGCTTGAACTTGCTGTGATTCCCCTTAGAGACTGAGTTCTGGAACTGACCTTAGAGGAGTATTGCCATGAATTGTGTTGGGATTTAAGAGGCCACGCATGAGAGTCGCCCTAGGAAACTGAGATCTAGTTCGAGGGTGGCTTTCCACAGGACACTGGGAATCTCAGCCAGGATATTATATGCTTTTATTCTTAAAGACTTGGCAGCCATAATTAAGATTCAAAACACGCATGGCCTCCATCTCATGGGATTCTTGGAAGCAACTGTTAGTACAAAATGGTTGCCAAGGCAGTGAAATCATTCTGTTCCTGAAGGAAGTGACCTAACCTCACTTCCTTGGTGATGGAACTCTCTGAACTTGGGATCCAGGAAAACACTTAAACAGTGCCAGTCCTAGTCCCAGTCTCAGTGTTTTCACTTTTTGGATTTCCCGAGGACAGAGTCATTCTTTCCTGCTAACTACTGATATTAGGATGGCCAAATAACAGGAAAGCTCTGAAGAAGGGCCTTTCCAGAGAAAGAAGGTAGTGCCTCACTGCTGGCTCCTGACAACTTCAGAGAGGTGACCAAAGACACAAGATCTGAGACACACAGGCCATTTTGGGGGAACATTGTATGGCCCTCCAGTCACAGGACACTCCGGATAGTCACAGACCTACTTGTGGGAAGGAGGTGTCTTTGTGGGTGTGGGTGTGAGTTTGTGGTTTTCTCTCATGTTCTGAAAGCATCACGGGAGTTCCAGGGTTTTCAATCATTCGAAGCCAGCAAGTTCCCTTAGCCGGGCCAGCTTCCTCCTGGGGAGGTGGGGCTGTGTGTGCTGTGGGGGAGTTATCTGGAGGGCGTAGGGCCAGCTTAGCTTCCTCCAATGGCGGAGAGGCTGAGTCAGCTGCAGGGGAATAACTTAGAGGGGGTTGGTGGTGGGGGGATGAGGGCAGGGTATAAGGAGGGGGATGAGAGTCCAGTAGAGTCAAATCTTGTGACTCAGGGAGAACAGAGGGTGGTGGAGGAGGAGAAGCAGAGGGTTTGAGAGATCATGGGGGAAGCAGTACGAGCAGGGAAAGGGACAAGGAAAGGCTTCACCCATGGAGGAGGAGACTTGCAGAGGTCCTGCAAAGTTAAGATACATGGCTGTTGATCAGGATGGCTATGTGTGCGCAGCTGAAAGACAATATCTCTGACTTTTTAAATTAGTGGAAAGAAGAAAGATGCTTCTAGGGGCAATCCGACTTGAAAGGTGAAACATTCTGAGGCACAGACAGTCTGGCAAGTCTGGAGTTTTACTGAAAAAGAAAGATTCTGAGCCCTTAAGCGAACTTTGGTCCAGTGATCAAGGGTCAGGGACAGAGACATTGAAGTGCTCTGTCCCATATTGAAAGATACACAAACAGTGAATGCAACAACACACAACACAGACAAGACAAGACAATAAAGACAGGCAATGGACGTCCAAAACTGAGACCAGGACTGCATAGCAGGCAAAACCCTATGGGCTGGCAATACCGAATCTGAAACAAAAAATCACTGAGTCGAGGAGACAATTGTTCCTCGATTTCTCGAGTCCTCGGTGGCATCCCCCAATACCATTATTCATGCAGCAGAATGATTACTAACCCAAATCTAACATGTTATCAACCCTAACCATATACTGTTACCTCAATCTAACTTTTCAGAAGAGCAGGGACAGAGTTGGTCTTACAATCCAGGAATGTAGGGGATCTTCCACCTGCTGAGAACCTCAAGGATCCATGCAAAAATGATCCCTGAAGAAGATGTAGGCAGCTTTGAAGGACCTGATTGAGCAAAAGTCATCTTCCATGGCGAACAACCTGGTCAGGATGAAGGGTTGTGTCTGAATCAGCCTCTCTGTTCTTATTGTAGAGAAGATGGACCAAATGAGACCTGTGTGGAGAGTTGTTCCCAGGTGCCTATGGTTTATATACCATTCTAACTTGTGAATGTGTCACAGGAACCAGGGGCAGCCTCCATCTCATGGGACCCTTGGAAGCAACTGTTAAGACAAAATGGTTGCCAAGGCAGTGAACGCATTCTGTTCCTGTAGGAAGTGACCTCACCTCACTTCCTTTGTGATGGAACTCTCTGATCTTGGGATCCAGGAAGCCAGTTAAACAGTGCCAGATTTAGTCCCAGTCCCAGTGTTCTCACTTTTTGGATTTCCCGAGGACAGGGTCATTCTTTCTTGCTAACTACTGATGTTAGGATGTCGAAATGGCAGAAAAGCTCTGAAGAGGTGCCTTTCCTGAGAAAGAAGGTAGTGCCTCACTGCTGACTCCTGACAACTTCAGAGAGTTGGCCAAAGACACAAGATCTGAGACAGGACAGGCTATTTTGGAGGAACATTGTATGGCCCTCCAGTCAGAGGACACTCCGAATAGTCACAGACCTACTTGTGGGAAGGAGGTGCCTTTGTGGGTTTGGGTATGAGTTTGTGGTTTTGTCTCATGTTCTGAGAATAGGTAGGAAAGGCGGTTTGTTTGGTTTGGAGTGAACTATTTCTAGTAAGTCTTTTGACAATGTGAGTGTTTCTATGTCTGTAATTCACTGTCCGTGGTTGTAGACATTAGAAAAGATAATGCATCAGTGGATGTGTCCTGTCTATGAGAAAGCTCCCCAGCATTCATTCTACCAAATTTATGAATGGACTGCCGCTTGCCTTATGGATGGCCAACTCCTGCTATGTGTGCATCCAAAACCAAAATGGCTAAAAGAACAGTCATTGTGGATAGAGTCTCTTGACTTCCTCTGTAAAGTTCCTGATCTCAATTAAGTGAGAATAGAGATCCTTTGGGTCAAGTGAATTCTGTAAATCCTACAGAGGCTAGCTCATAGTTGCTTGGGTTTTCTCATGACATTAATTCACATAAAGAATCTAAAACGCACAGTCAGTAGGCCTCAAATTGGAGAAGCGGAGCAGTATTAATGGCAGGCCTATTTGATCACTCCTGGTTCACAGGAAGCATGTCCAGGCCACCATGACTTTAGGCAAATGAGGGGCACGGGAGCTTATTTTGTACACTGCCTTGAGCTGCACCCCTCAAGGAAACCTCCAGCCAGAGGTTATGATGAGTGTCTATATATAAGAAGATGAGGGCAATGTGGGAGTTTTTTGGTTTTAATTGTGGTCATTTGTGTGGTGGTAGGAAGAGATGACTGGGTCCACCTGGGCTTGAACTCTGGTGTGATTCCCCATAAAGACTGAGTTCTGGAATTGACCTCAAAGAAGTATTGCCATGAATTGTGTTGGCATATTAGGAGGCCACACATAAGATTGGCCCTTGGAAACTGAGATCTAGGCCCAGAGTGGCTTTCCACAGAGCACTGGGAATCTCAGCCAAGATATCACATGATTTTATTGTGAAAGATTTGACAGCCATCGTTGAGAGTCAAAACACACATGGACTTCACATTGTAGACCTCAATGGGCCTGGGTTCATGTGAACTTTTGGCCACTCTTTGGGAAGCCTCTCCTGTGATAGTCCTCCAGAGCTTTCATTGAAATTAGCTTCCTCACCGTTTGATGGTTATTGAATTAATTGAAAAACTCAGTGCCTCCAACTTCATTCTTGAAATATGGCTCAATATATAACATGAACTTTTTGTAATTCCCATGACCAGGTGGCACTGGAGAACCATTGGATATCCTGTTGCTGATCATGAGTGTACCAGACAGTGCCTTGATTGACTGGGTTTCACGAAAATTGTGAAGATCAGAGATGCCAGTTAGTTGGACCCTGCTGAGTAGTGGTCCTAGAACAAAGGTGGCCAGGTGTGAAATAAAACAGCTATGGTAGTTTCATGTGGATCTACCATTGGCTTCCAAATGACTTCGACTAACATTGTGCAGTCAGCAGACCCTTATATGTAAAGGCATCATGTTGTATGCATAGGTTTCAGGGCAATGTTCAGAATCAGGTTGCTTTGGTAAAGGGGGCAAGCTATGTTGGACAGAAGCCTGGTTGGTGCATAATCCTACAGACCCTGTCCCACCACACGTGACAAAACTCCATCCAGCACTGTGTCCCAGTTGAACTCCTTGTATTTCGTGAAGCAATTACCGAACTCCCAGTGCATCAGGAAGAAAAACCACGAAAATTGGAGGATGACCAAATGGCTTCACATTCCACACGAGGAGACACTTAGACACCAGTGGCCACAGTTGACCTACAAAGAGAGAATTCAGCACTGCTGCCTCATGTTCATTGGAAAATAAGATACCATGACCTCCAGGTCACATAGTTGTAGACACAGCTTTGATGGTCTCACTACAAAGAAGCTAAATCTCCTGACAACGTATATTTCAAGTGCCCAACCTCAGAGGCATTTTCTCCAGAAGTCTTTGGGCCTGCAGAGCTCCATGTTTGTGGAGTGTTTACCATGTCACTTACTTTTGGAAACTCCTCTTCCACCTCTAAGGTTGTGAACTCCGGAGCATATTCAATTCCAGATATGTATTCACAGATTTTCTAACTCATCTCCTCTAAATGTGGTATTTGGGGCGAAGGTAATATCAAGGCATTGTTCTGGATGAGAGTGGGAAGATTTTTGTGTAGCACATATTTGCATACACATTGGATTCATTTTCCAATTTTCCATTCGAAATACTCAATCCCTGATACTATCCCATACCCTACTAGACTCTGACTACTAATCCTAACATGATGGAGAAAAATAACCCAAACAGAATAGAAATACAAGCAAATCAAAGAGTCGTGTTGTATAGTTGAACTTGCCTTTTCTATTATATAGCGTAGGAGTTATAAATCTAGTCAATTTTTTGTTGAAAGAGTTCTCCATGTGTTTTTACACTTATCAAATATGTGAATTGCTGTCT
Organism: Callospermophilus lateralis; assembly: GCF_048772815.1. NCBI lineage: Eukaryota > Metazoa > Chordata > Mammalia > Rodentia > Sciuridae > Callospermophilus > Callospermophilus lateralis. The sequence goes on from NW_027515892.1 coordinate 365,819, forward strand.
CCCCCATTTCTCTGTATCCTATTCAGTACATGTATTTTTAAATGCACATATAGAATCATACCTTGTATCACACGTATTTTCTTGTGAGGTGGCTGACTTGGCAGATACAAATTGTGAGAAGAGATCACTCCTCCTAAATGCTGTTGGAACTGAAAATTCAACCTATGGGTGGGCTTCCTAGTTGAACAACTTATACATAAATCCATGTTCAGTAAAATGAATGAATACTTTTGGATACGTGGATGATATATATTTCACGATTAATTTCGATTGGCATATATATTGCTAGTTTTTAATGTCTCTGTGTGTGTGTGTGTGTGTGTGTGTGTGTGTGTGTGTATACACACACACTGTCCAGATTTTACTAAATATGAAATATATGTGTCTTTTGGCCACTCTTTTGGAAGCCTTACCTGTGAGAGTTCTGTAGAGCTTTCATTGAAATGAGCTTCCTCAACATTTAATGGTTCCTGAATGAATTGTAACCCACAGTGCCTCCAACGTCATCCTTGAAAAATGGCTCAGTAAATACCATAAAATGTTTGAAATTCCCATGACCAGGTGTCACTGGAGAACCTTTGGAAGTCTTCTTGCTGATCATGAGTGTACCAGACAGTGCCTTGTTTGACTTGTTTTCTTAAAAATTGTGTAGAACAAAGATGCCAGTAAGTTGTAGCCTGCTGAGAAGTGGGCCCAGAGCTGTGGTGAGCAGGTGTATGATAAAACATCTGTGGTGGGGCCATGTGGTTCTGCCATTGACTTCCAAATGGATTTTGGCTGACATGGTGCAGCCAGCAGACCCTTATATGTAAAGGCATCTTGTTATATGGAGAGGTTTCAGGGCAATGATCAGAATCAGTTTGTTATGGACAAGGGGCCAAGCTATGTGGGATAGAAGGCTGGTTGCTGAATTCGTCTGCAGACCCTGACCCTCTACACATGACATAACTCCCTCCAGCACTGTTTCCCAGTTGAACTCCTTGTATTTCATGAAGCAAATACCAAAATACCAGTGCAGAAACAAGAAACATCACGAAAATTGTAGGAGGAACAATTGGCTTCACAGTCAAGAAAGGGAGACACCTAGCCCCCAGTGTCCACAGTTTACCTACAAAGAGAGAATACAGCACTGCTGCCTCATGTTCTTTGGATAATAAGAAACCAAGTCCTCCAGGTCACATAAATGCGGACCCATCTTTGATGGTATCACTACAAAGAAAGCTAAAGCTCCTGACAACAACATATATTTCAAGTGCCCAACCTCAGGGGCAGTTTCTCAAGAAGTCTTTAGGCCAACAAAGTTCCACGATTGTGGAGTGTTCATCCTGTCCCTTACTTTTGAAAACTCCTCTACAACCCCCAAGGTTGTGATCTCCTGAGCATTTTCTATTCCAGATATGTATTCACCGATTTACTAATTCATCTCCTCTAACTGTGTCTTACTTGGGGTGAAGGTAATGTCAAGGCATTGTTCTGAATGAGAATGGGTAGATTTTTTGTAGCACATATTTGCATACACAATGGATTCATTTTCCTATTTTCCATTCGAATTACTGAAACCTGACACCAACCCATACCCTACTAGAGTCTGCCCACTAATCCTAATGTGATGGAGAAAAATAACCCAAGCAGAATAGAAATACAAGCAGTTCAGAGGAGGCATGGTGTATTGTTGGACTTGCCTTTTGCATGATAAAGTGTAGGTGTTATAAATCTGGTAAATTTTTAATTGAAATATTTCTCCATGTGTTTTGAAAGGTATCAAATATGTGAATTCCTGTCTCCCTTTATCTGTTGCCTATTTAGCACATGTATTTTTATATGCACATATAGAATCCTACCTGGTACCACACGTAAATTCTTGTGAGATGGCTGACGTGGCAGATAAAGATTGTGAGAAGAGATCACTCCTCCTAAACCCTGTTGGAACTGAGAAGTCAACCTATGGGTGAGCTTCCTAGTTGATCAACATTGTACATAAATCCATGTTCAGTAAAATAAATATTTTTGGATCTGTGTATGATATGTATTTCATGATGAATTTCGATTGTCATATATATTGCTGCTTTTTAATATCTCTGTGTGTGTTTTGTGAAAAATCTACACTCTCTAGATTTTTCAAAATATGAAATATATGTCTCTTATTATACACTCCCTAAATTCATTCATGTTCATGTATGTGGTTTTATAATCAAATTTTCACAAGATTATTTTCAGAAATATTCATCCACCTCAAGTACATATTTTTTTTTCTAGTACTGAACACTCACTTCAGTGAAAGGTGCATACAAATCCTTATAGTTCTAAAGTAACTGACCCAGTTTAACATCAATGCAAGTAGATTCCTATGGGAAATGTTGTGTATTTTAATGTTCATTTTTATTCAACACTGGTACATTACTATTTCTTCAATTTATGGACAACTTAGAAAATACATTTCATCCACATTTCACAAATTTAAAGGCATTTGGTACACTTTCAATCACTTCCTGCTTCAGATCACACGTATTCCTCCTTTTTTTTTTTGACTGGTCTTTTCATGATACTTCTTCCTAACGCATTATATTTGATTTCCATAATTATTTTGAAGCAAAACTCACACACTCTTTATGATAAACCATAACACTAATATTACCATTAGATGTATAATTGTTTGGAATGAATGATTGTATATCAATATAAGATTTCCTGTATATTTTCAGATATCAATTTATTCCAATTTCTAAAGTTGAAACCAGTTATATTATTTATTCACAGTATGGACTATTCATCCATTATCTCTATATTCATAGACACAGGGTACAACTTTTTTATTCCAAATACTAATTTATGAGTTTTCAGAATATAGCTCCCTTTAATGGTGGGAGAAATACTCATGTCACCAGATCTACATATATATTTTATCATAGTAATATTCTGGATAAAAAATTCAAAGGTCACACTTATGTTTGTACCAACGCCTAAATTGAATGTGAGTAAGAATTACTAAAGACATCCATGTCCAGGATGCCTAAGGCTCTCAAATGTCAATCCTATTGGTGAGGAGATATTTGTTTCATGCTAAGATTATATATTCAACCTCAACCCTGTTGAAAATGTCTAATCCTCTCACTCACTTTATACTTTGCCTTATTTCTTAATGTCACTATTGATATCTATTTTCCTACATATTTTGCCCAGTTCATCATAGTGACTGATTCTTCACATATGCTGACATTTACATTCATTCTCTAACAAAAACCCTATTACTAAAAAAGTCTTGGTCCAACTCCTAGACTCACTCTTCTTCCAAAACTTACTATCTTCCTAATCCTCCCGACTACCACTTCTTGACTGGATGTTCTCTTCTACATTCAATCATCTGAGGTATAGTGTTTTATTCCATTCTATATCAATTTATCTCAGACCTCAGTGCAGAATGTAATTCAAAGCTAAGTATCCCAATCAAGTGCCCAATACCTCTCAGCGCTTCAAATCTTACCTAGATTTCTGTTTTCATACTTATATTCACCTATAAATTCTTATAAATATTGCAGGTTTCCAATACCATTATTCATCCAGCAGAATGATTCCTAATACAAATCGAACATGTTATTAATCCTAACTATACACAATTCCCTCAATCTCACTTTACAGAAGAGCTGGGACAGAGTTGATCTTACAATACAGGAATGTAGGGGACCTTCCAACTGCTGAGAACATCAAAGGTCCATGCAAAAATGATTCCTGGAGAAGATGTAGGCAGCAATAAAAGACCTGAGAGAGCAAAAGTATTCTTCCATGGCAAACAACCCAGTCAGGATGAAAGGATGTTTCTGAATCATCCTCTCTCTTCTTAGTGTAGGGAAGATTGACCAAACTAGGCCTGTGCAGACAGGTGTTCCCAGGTGCCTATGGTTTTTAAACCATTCTAACTTGTGAAAGTGTCACAGGAAGATGGGGCATCCTCCATCTTATGAGACCCTAGGAAGCAAATGTTAGGAAAAAGTGGTTGCCAAGGCAGTGACATCATTCAGTTGCTGAAGGAAGTAACCTCACTTCACATCCTTGTTGATGGAACTTTCCGAATTTGGGTTCCAGGAAGCCAGGCACCCAGACCCAGTCCCAGCCCCAGTCCCAGTGATTCCAATTGTTTGGATTTACCAAGGACAGAATCAGTCTTTCGTGGTACCTACTTATGTGAGGATGGCCAAATGTCAGGAAAGTTCTGAAGGGGGGCCCTTTCGGAGAAAGCATGTAGAGGCTCACTGCTGGCTCCTGACAACTTCACAGAGTTGTCCAAGGAGACCAGATCTGAGACAGGACAGGCCATTTCTGGGGAACATAGTATGGTGCTCCAGTTAGAGGACACTCTGGATAGCTCCAAACGAACATGGGGAAGGAGGTGCCTTTGTGGGTGTGGGTGTGGGTTTGTGGTTTTTTCTCATGTCCTGAGAATAGTTAGAAAAGGTGGTTTGTTTGGTTTCTAGTGAACTGTTTCTAGTTAGTCCTTTGAAAAGGTGAGTGTTTCTATGTCTGTGTATCCCAGTGTGTCCGTAGTTGTAGACATTAAAAAAGAGAATGTCTCAGTGGGTGTGTCCTGTCAAGGAGAAAACTTCCCAACATGCATCCTGCCCAATTCATGAATGGACTGTGGCTTGCCTTATCACTGGGAAACACCTACTATCTTCCTACGTTCCTGTATTCTTCCTGAATTCTGGCCACTCTCCAGAATAGGCTCATGGTTTTGTGTCCAAGATATGGACCCCTTCCAAGCTCTGTGACATGGCCATGTTTTGGATACCTGAAGGAAATGGCAAGCATCTCAGAAAACTCAGATATCAATGTGACCAGTAAAGTCTCAGTGGAGAAACCCTGCTTTGGTCCTTTTGATTACCTATTGTTATGTTGCCCTGAATATCAGGAAAGTCTTTGCCTCAGGCCACCCCTTTGTGAAGCCAGAAGAAAACAGTTTTCACATGGAAATGAATGGGAATTACCTTTGTGTTTTACAATAATACCTTCAGAGTTTAGGCTCTCATAAACTTAAAAATACATTTAGATTGTATCTCAGTGTAGAAAGTATGATGGAACTGTAAATATCTTATTGAAAAGAAGTCCAATTATAGAACACAAATGACAGACATAAATCTCCAACATGTTTTACTTTTAAGCCTAGAATTACCATACAACCTTAGAACACCAGCTTGATACAATGCTCTTTTGAAGCTTCTACCTTACACACTTGTATACCTGGAAGATATGAACACATTAACACCACAATTACATTGATGTTTTTGTATTAACCAAGTTTAGCTTTTTAAAGAAATAACATGGCACAATTTTGTAAAAACAGTACTAGTTTAACCAGCTGTTTAATTTTTTAAGATTACTTGCTCAAAACTTACACATATAACCAACTTACACAAAACTTTTTTATTATTTACTAAAAACCTTTTAATTATTTAATCATATAGACTCTCTCTTATCCAGAAACACATTTTCCCTCTATTAAATCTATATCTAGAACCTTTTAGTTTCTCTTTTCCATTTGTTAACCTCTTTCTGTTCACATTTTGAAACAATACATGTAAATTTCTGAATTTAAGCAGATTATTTTATAGACATCAACATTATACTAGGGCGTTTTTGAACACCTAGAAAACTTATAGGCCTATTTTTAAAGACATCTTTATTTTTATCTTTTTACCCAATTTGAATTAAACCATTTGAATCACGTGAATCAAAGACATTTGAATCCATTTTTAAATTTTTCATGAGCGCTCCTCATCTATCAATTGTCATATCACTGCATTATATATTGACTTACACACATACAGGCATACCGACATACAACACATAACACAAATGTAACACATAACACAATAGTAAAGGCCTTGTAGCTTTTTCAGGTGACATCTCCATTGCAATGTTTAAAAACTCCACATTTGATCAAAAATAGATCTGATCCGAAAACATTTACCAATCTGCAGGATAAAGATTATGAGCTCAAAAAAAGAAAAAAAAATACAGAATCTAAGAAAAAGCAAGAGTCCTAAAAAAGATGACTATTCAGTAATTAGTAAATACCATATAATGTACTTATTCGTTGAGTCTAGTTTGAGTTCAGGTACACATAAACTTTTACTCCTTTTTATCTGTCTCTTCCTGATTGCATATCAACTTAAGTCCTGACTGAGGTCTCGAAAACTGGAAAGACGCGAATTTTGAGCAGAAACCTCATGCCTAAGGCATTATAGCTATGTCATAATTTCCAGGTTTGAATGTTGAAAATTATGATGCAAGTTCAAGATGTAATTCTCAAAATTTTATATCTTTAGATTTTTCTACACTAGAAAAATTTGCTCACACAAAACTGAAAATTGGATCATTTTTTGATAATATAAATGGCACCATCACAAAAAAGTTTCTATAAGATAATAACCCACTTTCTTTGTTCTGAAATTTCAAAAGTGGTATTAAGTTACATTAAATTGGCTGAAAATTTTTTTTAAAAAACCACACACTGCCATGGGTATCCGAAATTAAGCTTTAAATATTTCCAAGATTGTTGCTAATTAATGCCATTTCAATAAGCCAGACGAACCTTTTAATTTAGCACCATTTTTTTTAAATCTTACACACTGAGAGGAACAGATACCATATCATAATTTATTTTCTTTGCCCAAGTTAATGCACTGGTATATCTAGTGGAATTTTCTCAGGCTACCTAGTTAAAAATTTAAACTCTTTAATTTTTTTTAATCCTAAGTATTTAAGGTTTCTAGCATGAACTATCTGAAATCAAACTAAACAATTGTTTAAACCCAACTTTATAATGTAAGATAGTGCAATGCTTTAGAAACCCATTTAGATACCAGATTGTTACAATAAAAAATCATCTTTTAGATACACATTCAGCCAAGATCATCCCCAAGAAACAATCTATAATATCAACATATTACTGCATTCATTCTCCCTTTTGTTAAGCAAACAGAGGTGGAGTAATCCTTAAAGTGCAGGTAAGGAATAAGGGAGTTCCCCACAGAAAAATGGCTCGGGCAGCTCCTGGGAGTCCCTTAGCCTCACTTTTTACTTACAGGATTAGTTCCTCTGGTTTGGTTTGACCCCAGGCACCAGGCATATTCTATATCTCCCAACTTTTCAGTAGTCAGCTCCCAAATAGTTCATTTTCTGCTTGCAGTTTTTTGAGTTCTAGGCTTCCCCAAGAGGGCAGAGTGGGGACTCCTTTAAAGTCCACTCTGGGGTGTCAAAATTTATGACTGAAGGTTTGGATCCCATCCCCAAATCCAATTAATGCCAATTTAATAATGAGGACAGGGTTTTGAGAAAAGTTTATGCGAGATATCAAAGTTCTTAGACCCCAGGTATTTCCCTCTGCAGTTGGCGTGCTCAACCCAACTATGGAAAGCAAAGAAAACAGTGCTTCCCTAATCTCGCTTAACAAAGGGGAGTAAAGTACATCAAAGTTCTTTAAAACACAGCTAAGAGAGGTGTAAAAGGTGAGAACAGAAAAGCTGGCGGTTCTATTGACTTTTGGTCCCTCACAGGAGAAGCATTAGGTTAAAATTTAGCTAAAGTTACTTCCACACATCTAAGGCAGGTTGGAACACGGGACTCTGCATCGGTCCACACAATGCCATCACAATTAACAGAAACACAGACAAAAAGACACACAAAGATCATCATGCAGCTCCCGTTTGTTCACAACCCTAAGATCTTCAAACTTGTGACTCAGTGAGAATGGAGGGAAGAGGGGGAGGTGCAGAAGGTTTGAGTGATAGGATCATGGGCAAAGGGGTCAGGTTGGAGCCAGGGACTAGAAAAGGCTTCAAGGACAGAGGCATGAAATGGCTTTGGCCCGTAATGAGAGTTACTCAAACAGAGACAACGACAATACAAACGTGACACAAACACGGACACACAGTTAACGTTTAACACGAGTTCAGAAGGAGAGATTAGAACCTTGTAACTGGCAAAATCTGATGGGTTAGACCACAAAGACAGACAGTGAATTCAACCTGAGAGACATAAGTAGCCTGCAAGACCTGTCAGGTTGGCAGCAGAGTCACCTAATTAGGACACATCCGTCCCTCCCCGAATCGTCCAAGGAGTCCCTTGCAAGGACGTGGTCTGTGGCTTCAGGACACGTCTGTCCACCACCGCCAGTGGGAACTTACGCTCTCTGCTGGCAGCCACTCTGCCAACAAAAACCGAAAACCGAAAAACCAAACCTGGTAGGGAAGATGGCCGCTGCGTACAGGGGTTGCTGAAATGCTGAGTGTGGTGCTCAGTGCAGCGGCTTTAATTGAGATTTCGTGCAGTTGGTTAGAGCTCCTTTTACCGTTAATCTGTAGTAGACCACTTGCCAAGCAGCAGGAAGAACAAAGAGATGGAAAAAGGGACGCTTGGCTGCTCACAGCCATGGGCGCTTTGCGCGCATCTGCTTCCTTTTTCGCTTCACTCCAGGCAGAGAACCTGAATGTGTAATCAGCAGTGGATTGTAAGTACCTGATGCAAAGAAAGCTCAGTTACTTCCGCCCCCTTTTTTAAAATATTTTTATATACAGGGAGAGTTTATGGACTGGGATTGTTCGCTGGGCTGTGGTTTCTGTGCCGAAAATCCACTCCGCAGGAGCCACCATTTGCTTTCTGCTGGCTGTCTTGATGACTCTGTCTAAAATGTCCGGCTTCCGCATCTAGAGGTTGGAGCTGGGCTAAGGGCCGAGTCCTGTCCTCTGAAGGCTGGACCGTGGCCTCGAGCGCCTAGGTCGCCTGTTCGCCGCTGCACCTTCGGGCAGAGCCTGTCTCTGGGGTCATTCTGCATTCCCCTGCTAAGGGACCTGTGCTCTGGAGGAGGGGTCCGGAGAGCCATGGTGGCAGCTGCTTGGGCCCCAGGGGATGGGCACCGGGCTGAGGAGCAATGGAGGCCGCGGTGGTTCCGCTATAGTCACAGTCGAGCGCAGCACCCATGAGCGCGGCTAACGTGAGCATGGTCCAGAGGCAGAGGCAATGGCGGCAAGGATTCATTTCTAGAAATCTGGACTGGAAACAGAAGCAGTAGTGTTACAATCCCAAGAACTTGCTTATGCCAGGAAGCTGTAAGGGTAACATGAATATCATTGAGAAGATCTAACATGGTGGCAGGTGCAGAGAGATCAAGTCTCTGACATCTTCAAATGTGCGGGCATAGGGAGCCGTAAACTGTCTAAATGCTGTTTGCTCAGGATCACTAGGCAATGCTCAGCTGATGTGGATCTGGGGCGTACAATCTGGGCCCCTCAGAACACACACACCGAGTCCGGATAGGCTGCATTCAACCTCCAGTTCGCCTGCTTCTCATGACTCAGCACTAAAGATCCCGCTGAAATAATTGGTCGGCCCTTCTGAATTTACAGAGGTAAAAGCCAACTGAGCCTTCATAGGCAGTGGCCAAAGGACTGAAATGGGGCTTGGGAAAGTCAGTCAGGACTCACCCGTTGCATTGGTCACCCGGCAAAGGGAAAGAACGGTCACCATTTGCACGAGATACCACCATGGCAGAGAACTGACATCACGAGTGGAGGAGATATATTCATTGAAACCTTTGTGACAGGTGTTTAATCCCCTAGCCATCTCTCTCCACACAGTGGAGAAACCTTAAGAGCCCCTCCCAGCTCTTTCAGAAGGGCCCCTCCTAGCTCTCCTGTGAGCTCCATAGCCAGACCGAGGGAATCAGGAGTGGCATTGGACTTGCGTTCAGGAGCTCTCGGCTACCGCTCCCACCAGTGCAGACAACTGAGGTCTCTTGCACCAGCTACCAGGGGCGTGGCTCCTGGAGGGCAAGCAAATTTGCTGAGGGTTCTCAGCCCCAAGCTCTACAAACTTAGGGGCTGAGGGAGGCAAACAGGGAGAGTGTGCCCAGGTATTCATGAAAACAGGGCTCCCAGGAGCAGCAGAACTGGCGTGTAGCCAGTATTGTGGTGAGCGGGGCCTGGTTTGAGGAAACACAAGAGAAGGCCCTAGGCACTCAGGATTGGAGACCCACCCAGTCTGGGACTTAGAGCTGCTGCAGAGTTAATGGTTCCCACCTTTGAGAGGAGAAGCTTGGCCCAGTGGGCACAGCACCACCTACTTTAAGAGAAGTTAATCGAAATCTATGACTGCATTTATGTTTTTTTTTTCTTTTTCTTTCATTTTTATTTTTTGTTGGTGTAGTTGTTCTTTAACTTATTTTATGTTTTCAATTTTTTAATTTTATTATTAGTAGTATTATTTCTTTAAATTTTAATTTTCCTTTTTTTTATTATCATTATTATTTTTTTTAATTTCTTCCTTTCTTTATTTTCAATTTTTTTTCTTTTTGTTATTTCTGTAGGTGTTATAAGTACCACCTGGTATGGTCCTTTCCAGTGGGGTTCCAGGGATGACACCTGATGTCATCTTACGTAGACAAAGTCTCTTACTTGATATCGATGTGGAGTCCCCTTGTCCCCAGGTTGGTAGGCAGTGGCCAGCCGTTTTCACAGGTATCCCTGAGTTCTTTCAAGAGCTTTAAATCTGTCAAGCAAGGGGTGTGAAAGGGATCGTTAGGTCTTAGAGTTGGGGTTAGGTCCCTTCCTGGAGGAGGGGCACCATAGAGAATTTCATAGGGGGTGAGGTTACACAAAAAACAGAGTGAGTATTTCCTTCATGAAACAGTGCATAAGGCAGTAGCATAATACAATCTTTTATTCCGGTCTCTAAGCTTAATTTTTTAAGGTCTGTTTAATGGTTATATTCATTCTTTCCACCTGTCCTAAACTCTGGGGTATATAAGCACAATGTAACTTCCAATTAATCCCCAGGGTCCTGGCTAACCCCTTACTTATCTGGCCCACGAACGCTGGTCCAGTATCAGACCCTTTTAACTTAGGCAGGCCATATCTTGGAAAAATATCTTCTAGGATCTTCTTGACCAAAATTTGCGCTATTTCTTTTCTTTTCTTTTTTCTTTTATTTTGAGGGGAAGGCTTCAATCCATCCTTAAAATGTACCTACAAAGACTAGGAGATATTTAAGTCTATACCTTGCTGGCTTAATTTAAGTAAAGTTCACTTCCCAGAATTGTCCTGGTTTGGTACCTCGTAGGTGCTTTCCTGCAGGAAGCTTGGAAGGGTAAGCATTAACTAATTGATGGACCCGACAGGCTTTTGTTACCCATTCAGTTATTTCCTTCACTGTGAGTCGGTTAGTGGAAAACTCTGTTCTTGATCCTTCAGGAATGCCTGCAGATTCTTTGAACCATGGTGAGTGAGTTGATGTACATTTTCTACTGACATAGTTAGAGCCGTGACTCTTGGAATTTCTACTGAAGGATTTAGAAATTCCATTTGGGGGCCTTCAGGGTTAAAAGTTATTTTGGCCCAGAGCTTGGTGAGCAGATCTCTGCCCATCAATGGGGCCAGGCATTCTGGGGTTACTAGGGAGAAATGATGGATTTTTCCTTTCCCCAAGTCAATGGTCCTCTTAGTTGTCCAAGTCCGATATTTACTGCCATTAGTTTTTTGAACTAGAGACCTTTTATTAGATAGAGCGCCTATTGTGGCTTTAAGGGCTGAGTATATTGCCCCTGTATCCAGTTTACTGGGGTCTCCTCCACTTCAAAAGTTTCCCTGAGCTCGGGGAAGGGATATGAGACCCGACTTTCTTAGTCATCCTCCAGAGTCAGAATGGCTGGCTGGCCTGGCTGTCACTTTCTAAGGCAATTTTGACCCAGTGTCCTTTTTCTTTAGAGTAGGCACATTGATCTGAGGCCAGGGGTGGCCTCTGTCGTGGGCCAACTTATCCCTTCTTGTCTCCCTGTTTCTTAATTTCTGGCCTATTTGTTGTTGTGACCAGGACCTTAGTCAACACCTTAGTCTGCCTTTTGCTTCATTAACCTCACTTTGCTCCCTTCTCTTCCTCAGTTTCTCTCTTATAGTATATCTTCTCAGATTCTCTGACGAAATCTCTCAAAGTGATATCTTGTAATCAATCTAAGCTTTGTAAATTTGTTTTAATATCGATTGCAGTTTGCCCATCATGACAGATGCCTTCTGATTCTCTGCCTGAGGAACGAAAGGAATATATCTCCTATATGACTCCATAATTCTCTCTAGAAACATAGAGGGAGATTCATCTGGCCCTTGAATAATCTCTCTTACCTTGGCCAAATTAGTTGGTCACTAGCGGCTGTTTGGAGACCCAGTATTAGAGCCCAGCTATAAGTGGACAGAAGCTCCCTACTTTCAAAGGTGTTGGGGTCACAGTTGGGTCGGTTAAAGGGAAAGCCGGCTTTGATTATGTTGGGTAGTTGTGTAGGATGAACATCTGGTCCGAGGATATTTTTTTCTAGGTTCCTGGAGGATTCCCTTTTGTTCCTCTGTCATGAAGAGAGTTCCTAGGAGTTGTTGGCAGTCTTCTGAAGTAGGCTGTTGTGAAAACATTAATGACTCAACCACACCTGAGAGCTGTGTTGGGTCCTCGGAAAAGGGGGATTGTAATTTTTTAAGTTATATAGGTCTGGAGAGAGGCCAATACTGGTAGGCTTGCATTTTTCCCCCATGGCCATCGATAACCATTGGCCTCTAGGGAAGGAGGGGGAGCATCCCGAGAGTTCCAGGGTTTTCAATCTTTTGCCGCCAGCGCATTCCTTTAGCTGGGCCAGCTTCCTCCATGGAAGAAGGTGCTGTGTGTGCCACAGGGAAATTATCTGGAGGGCGCTGGGCCGGCTTAGCTTCCTGCAATGGACGAGAGGCTGAGTCAGCAGCAGGGGAATCACTTAGAGTGTGTTGGGGGCTGGGGAACCAGGGCAGGGGATAAGGAGGGGGAGGAGAGTCCAGTAGAGTAAAATCTGGTGACTCAGGGAGAACAGAGGGTGGAGGAGAAGAAGAAGAAGAGTGTTTGAGAGTTCCTGGGGGAAGAAGTTGGAGCAGGGGCAGCGGCAAGGATAGGCTTCACCAATGGAGGAGGAGCTTTGCAGAGGTCCTGCTTAGTTAAGATACATGGCTGTTGATCCAGATGGCTATGTGGCCCTGGCTAAAAGCCAATATCTCTGACTTTTTAAAATAGTGGGAAGTAGAAAGATCCTTCTAGGGGCCATTCAACTCCAAATGTTGGCCATTCTGAGGTACAGAGAATCTGCAACATCCGGCACTTTACTGAAAAAGAAAGATTCTGAGCCCTTAAGCGGACTTTGGTGCAGTGATCAAGGGTCAGGGAAAAAGGCATTGAAGTGCGCTGTCCCATAATGAAAGATACACAAACAGTGAAAGCAACGACACATGACACAGACAAGACAAGACAATAAAGACAGGCAATGGACGTCCAACACTGAGACCAGGACTGAGTTGCCAGCAAAACCCGATGGGCTGGCAATACCGAATCCGAATCAAAATATCACTGAGTCGAGGAGACTATTGTTCCTCAATTTCCGGAGTCCTCTGTGGTGTCCTCCAGAGACATGGCTTGAGTTTTGTAACATGACTGTCAGGAATCGTCAGAGAGAGCTCACACTCTTCATTGACAGTCAATTTGCCAAGCCCTAACCTGAAACCTGAAACCAGAAAGAGGCGCCTTACTTACCTGAGAGGGGTCCTTTGGGATCTCTCGTCCACAACTGCTCGATCTAGGTGGAACCTCCATATGTAAAGGTCGGGCTAGCGTCAGAAGAAGGGACAACCAAGAGACTTTATCATGCAACAGCAAAGGATTTACTGGAGGTCCAGCATGTTTGAGCTCAGAACTCACTTGAACAGAGCAGAGAGCCCTGAGAACAGCTTAAGTAGAGTTTATATACTTTCCTTGGAGAGGGAAGAGAGGGAAGTTTATTGATGAGTCTGGGCGACTGGGCGGTTTGCGTGCAACCAGGTGAGGGAGTACATTCTGCAGTTTGGCAGTAGGGAACGGCACATTCTGGGATCAAGATTAGCAAATATTCTCAAAATTTCAAAAGTGTTTTGTTAAGCATACAGAAAAACAGGAAGTGACAAGTACCTATTTTATTAAGCTTTCACTACTGACTATCCCTTTTTTACTGGATGTTCTCTTCTACATTCAATCATCCAAGGTACAAGGTCCTATGCCCCTGTATATGGATTTATCTGAGACAACTTTGCAGAAAGTAATTCAAAGATATGGATATCAATCAGGGGCCCAATGCCCTTCTGGGCTTCAAATCTTATTTAGATTTCTGTTTTCATACATATATTTCACCTATGTTTTATATATATATATATATATATATATATATATATATATATATATATATATATATATATATATCAATCATAGTATATATATTTCATCCACGATTTCACAAATTTACAGGCATTTGTTTCACGTTCAATCAATTCCTTCTTCAGAACACATGTATTCCTCCAGGTCTCTTGACTGGTCTTTTCATGAGACTTCTTGCCAAACACATTATTATTGATTTCCATAATCACTTTTGAAGCAAAACTCACACACTGTTCACGATAAACCATAACCCTAATATTACCATTAAATGTGGAACTGGTTGGAATGAATGATTGTATATCAATATAAGATTTTCTGTATATTTTCATGTATCAATTCAAAAAATTATTTAAAATTGGAACCAGTTATATTATTTATTCTCAGTATGGTCTATTCATGCATTATCTCTATATCCAAAGACACAGCGTACACCTATTGTACCCCCAATACTAATTTATACGTCTTCAAAATATTGCTCAAAGAAATGGTGGAAGAAATACTCATGTCACCTGATCTCCTTATACATTTTATCACAGTAATATTCTGGACACAAAAAGCAAAGTTTACACTTATGATTGTACCAGAGCTTTCATTGAAATGAGCTTCCTCACCATTTAATGGTTCCTGAATGAATTGTAAGCCACAATGGCTCCAACTTCAACCTTGTAAAATGGATAGATGAATACCATGAAATTTTTGAAATTCGCATGACGAGGTGGCAATGAAGAACATTTGGATGTCCTGTTGCTGATCATTATTATACCAGACAGTGCCTTGACTGATGGGTATAATGAAAATGGTGTAGAACTGAGATGCCGGTTAGTTGAAAACTGCAGAGTAGTTGGCCCAGAGCAGTGATGTGCAGGTGTGTGATAAAATATTTGTGGTGGTGCCATGTGGATCTGCCATTGACTTCCAAATGGCTTTTAGCTGATATGGTGCACCAAGCAGACCCTTATATGTAAAGGCGTCTTGTTATATGGAGAGGTTTCAGGGCAATGTTTAGAATCAGTTTGCTATCGTCAAGGGGGCAAGCATATGGGATAGAAGCATGGTTGGTGCGTTCTCCTGCAGACTCTGAACCACCACATGTCACAAAACTCCCTCCAACACTGTGTCCCAGTTGAACTCCTTGTATTTCGTGAAGCAAATACCAATCTCCTAGTGCAGCAGCAAGAAACACCACGAAAATTGGAGGATGACCAAATGGCTTCACAGTCCACATGGGAGACACTTCGGCACAGTGGCCTCAATTTACCTACAAAGAGAGAATTCAGCACCGCTGCCTCATGATCATTGGAAAATAAGAAACCATGTTCTCCAGGTAACATAGATGCAGACCCAGCTTTGATGGTTTCATGACAAATGAAGATAAAGCTCCTGACAACAACATATATTTCAAGTGCCACACCTCAGAGGCAGTTTCTCCAGAATTCTTTTGGCCAGCAGAGCTCCATGGTTGTGTAGTGTTTACACTGTCCCGTACTTTTGGAAACTCCTCTACCAGCTCCCAGGTTGGGAACTCCTGAGCATTTTCCATTCCAGATTTGTATTCACAGATTTTCAAACTCTTCCCCTCTAATTGTGTCTCACTGGGCCAAAGGTAATGTCAAGGCATTGTTCTGAATGAGAGTTGGAAGTTTATTGTGTAGCACATATTTGCATACACATTGGATTCATTATCCTATTTACCATTTGAAATACTGAATCCCTGACACTAACCCATACCCTAATAGACTCTGACTACTTATCCTAAAATGATGGAGAAAAAGAAACCTAACAGGATAGAAATACAGGCCTTTCATAGGAGGCATGGTGTATACTTGGATTTTCCTTCTGCTTTATCAAGGGTATGTGTTATCATTCTTGTCAACCTTTCATTGGAATATTTCTCCATGAGTTTTTAAAGTTAACACATATGTAAATTCCTGTCTCCTTTTCTGTGTAGCCTATTCAGAACATGTATATTTTTATGCATATATAGACTTCTACCTGGTATCACACGTACATTCTTGTGAGCAAACTGACTTTGGAATTTACAAATTATGAGAATACATCACTGCCCCTAAATACTGATGGAACTGAAAATTCAACCTATGGGTGAGCTTCCTAGTGAACAACATTAAACATAAATCCATGTTCAGTAAAATTAATATTTTTAGGTATGTGGATGATATATATTTCATGATAAATTTCGATTGGCATATATATTGCTACATTTTAATGTGTGTGTGTGTGTGTGTGTGTGTGTATATATATATATATATATATATACTCTCCAGATTTTCCAAAATATGAAATATATGTGTCTTATTATACACTCTGTAAATTCATTCTAGTTCGTGTATGTGGATTTATAATCAACATTTCACATTTCACAAGATTATTCTCAGAAATATTCAACCACCTGAAATACATATTTGTTTCCTAGTACTGAAAACTAACTTCAGTGAATGGTCCTTATATATCTTTATATTTCTATAGTA
Organism: Callospermophilus lateralis; assembly: GCF_048772815.1. NCBI lineage: Eukaryota > Metazoa > Chordata > Mammalia > Rodentia > Sciuridae > Callospermophilus > Callospermophilus lateralis. The sequence continues at coordinate 382,543 of NW_027515892.1, forward strand.
ACTGACCAGGATTAACATCAATGCAGTTAGATTCCTATGGGACATGATATGTATTTTGAAGTTTGTTTTTATTCAACACTGGTACATTACTTTTTCTTCAGTTTATGGACATCATAGGATATATCCTTTCATCCACAAGTTCACAAATTTATAGGCATTTGGTTCACTTTCAATCACTTCCTCTTTCAGAAAACATGTATTCCTTTATGATTATTTAGTGGTCTTTTCACTAGACTTCTTTCTAAACACATAATTTTCGATTCTTTAATCATTTTTGAAGCAAAACTCACACACACTTCATGATAAACCGTAACCCTAATGTTACCATTAGAAGTACACAAAGTACACCTATTTGTACTCCCAATACTAATTGATACATGTTCAAAATATTGCTCCCAGAAATGGTGGAAGAAATACTCACGTCACCTGATCTACATATACATTTTATCACAGTGATATTCTGGACACAAAATGCAAAGATCACACTGATGATTGTAACAAAGCCTAAATGGAAAGTGAGCATAAATTACTAAAAACATCCATGTCCAGGTTACTTAATGCTCTCAAATGTCAATCCTATTGGTGACTACATGTTTGTTTCTTCCTTAGATTATATATTCAACCTCAACCCTGTGAAAATGTTTAATCCTATTACTCACTTTATAATTTGTCTGATTTCCTAATGTCTCTATTGATATCTGCTTTCCTACATATTTTCCCCAGTTCATCAATGTGACTGACTCTTCACATGTGCTGATATTTACATTCACTCTCTACCCGAAACCCTATTGCTGAAGAACTTTTGGTCCAGATCCTATATTCACTCTTCTTTCTAAACCTTCCGACTATCTTCCTAATCCTACCGACTCTCACTTTTTGACTGGATGTTGTCTTCCACATTCAGTCATCCAAGGCACAAGGTCCTATGCCATTGTATATCGATTTATCAGAGACATCTGTGCAGAACATAATTCAAAGCTAAGTATCCCAATCAAGGGCTCAATAGCCGTCCGGGCTTCAAATCTTACATACATTTCGGTTTTCATACTTACATTTCACCTGTATATTCTTTTAAATATTGCAGGTTCCAAATACCATTATTCATCCCCCAAATTATTTCTAACCCAAATCGAACCTGTTGTTAATCCTAAGCATACACTCTTCCCTCAATCTAACTACAGAAGAGCATGGACAGAGTTGGTCTTACAATAGAGGAATGTAGGTGATCTTCCACCTGCTGAGAACCTCAGAGTTCCATGCAGATATGATCCTTGGAAAAGTTGTAGGCAGCTATGAAGGACCTGAGAGAGCAAAACTTATTTTACATGGCAAACAACCTGGAGAGGATGAAAGGATGTGTCTGAATCAGCCTCTCTCTTCTTAATGTAGAGAAGATGGACCAAAGCAGGCCTGTGTGGAGAGAAGTTCCCCGTTGACTATGGTTGATATACCATTCTGACTTGTGAAAGTGTCACAGGAAGTAGGAGCACCCTCCATCTCATGGGACCATTTGAAGCAACTGTTAGAACAAAGTGGTTGCCAGGGCAGTGACCTCATTCATTTTTTAAGAAAGTGACTTCACCTCACTTACTTGGTGATGGAACTCTCTGAACTTGGGATCCAGGAAGCCAGGCACCCAGAGATAGTCCCAGTCGCTGTCCCAGTGGGATAACTTGTTTCGATTTACCAAGGACAGACAGTCTTTTTTGGTATCTACTGATGTGAAGATGGACAAATGCCAGGAGAGCTCTGTAGAGGGACCTTTCCTAAGAAAGCAGGTAGTCGCTCACAGTTGGTTCCTGACAACTTCACAGAGTTGGCCGAGGAGACCAGATCTGAGACAGGACAGGCCAATTCAGGGTAACATACTATGGTCGACCAGTCCGAGGACACTCTGGGTAGTCAAAGACTTATTGGGGGTAGGAAGTGCCTTTGTGGTTGTTGGTGTAAGTTTGTGGTTTTTATTCATGTTCTCAGAATAGGTAGGAAAGGCAGTTTGTTTGGTATGGAGTGGAGTACTTCTAGAAAGCCGTTTGACAAGGCTAGTGTCTGTGTATCCCACTGTGTCCGTGTTTGTAGACATGAGAAAAGAGAATGCATCAATGAATACGTCCTGTCTAGTAGAAAGCTTCCCAGCATTCATCCTACCCAATTTATGAGTGGATTGTAGCTTGACTTATGGATGAGCAACCCCTACTATCCTCCTATGTTCCTGTTTTCTTCCCGAATTCTGGCCACTATCCAGAATAGGCTCATGTTTTTGTGTCCAAGATATGTGCCACCTCCAAGCTCTGTGACATGGCCATGTACTGGATAGCAGAATGGAGTGGCGAGCATCGCAGAAAATGAAGATATCAATGTGACCAGGAAAGTCTCAGTGGAGAAACCCTGCTTTGGGCCTTTTGCTTACCTATTGTTCTGTTGCCCTGAGTGTAAGAAAGTTTCTTGCCTCAGGCCACCCCTTTTTGAAGCCTGAAGAAAACAGTTTTCAAATGGAAATTAATGGGCATCACCTGTAGCTCTTTGGTTAATTGCTTTGGAAAGGGATGTGTCTGAATAAGCCTCTTGTCCCTGTGTCAGGCTATGAGTTAGATTCTCAGCACCTGATGGATCTAAAGTACGTTCCCATGTGTGTATCGAAAACCGAAATGTAAAAATATCAGTCATTCTGGAAGAAGTCTCTTGCCTTTCTCTGTTAGGTTCCTGACCTCCATCAAGTGAGAATAGGGATCCTTTGGTTAAAATGAGTTCTTCAAAGGCCTGCAGAGGGTAGACAATAGGTGCTTGTGTTTCCTCATTACTCCAAATCACATAAAGAATCTATACCTGACAGTCAGTAGGCCTCAAATTGGAGAATCAGAGCAGTATTAACGGCAGGCTTATTTGATCACTCCAGGTTCAGAGGAAAGGGGTCCAATCCACCCTTACTTTAGGCAAAAGAGGGGCAAGGGAGCATATTTTAGACACTGTCTTGGGCTGCACCCATCATGTAAACCTTCAGCCAGAGGTTTTGATGAGTGTCTCAATGGAAGAAGATGTGGGCCATGTGGGAGTGTTTTGGTTTTAATTGTGGTTGGAAGAGATTACTTGGTCCACCTCAGCTGGAACTCTGGTGTGTTTCCCCTAAGAGACTGAGTTCTGGAACTGAACTCATACAAGTATTGCCATGAATTGCGTTGGGATTTTAGGAGGCCACGCATGAGAGTCGCCATTGGAAACTGAGATCTAGGCTCAGGGCTTTGCACACAGCACTGGGAATCTCAGCCAGGATATCACATGATTTTTTTCTGAAAGTCTTGGCAGACATAGTTGAGAGTCAAAACAAATATGGACCTCACTTTGTAGACCTCAATGGGCCTGGATTCACGTGACCATTTTGCCACTTTTTTGGATGACTTGCCTGTGAGAGTTCTCCAGAGCATTCATTGAAATGAGCTTCCTCACCATTGAATGGTTCCTAAAATAATTGGAACTCACAGTGCCTCCAATATCATCCTTGAAAAATGGCTAGATAAATACCATGACATTTTTGAAATTCCCTTGACCAGGTGGTACAGGAGAACCTTTGGATGTACTGTTGCTGATCCTGAGTGTACCAGACAATGCCTTGATTGACTGGGTTTCATGAAAATGGTGTAGAACAGAGATGCCAGTAAGTTGGAGGCTACTGAGTAGTTGACCAAGAGCAGTGGTGTGCAGTTTTGTGATAAAATTTTTGTCCTGGGGCCTTGTGGATCTGCCTTTGACTTCCAAATGGCTTGTGGCTGACATGGTGCATCCTGCAGACTCTTATATGTAAAGGCATCTTTTTATAAGGAGAGGTTTAACCGAAATGTTCACAATCAGGTTATTATGGTCAAGGGGGCAAACTATGTGGGATAGAAGCCTGGTTGGTGCATTCTCCTGCAGATCCTGACCCACCATACCTGACAGAACTCCCTCCAGCTCTGATTCCCAGTTGAGCTCCTTGTATTCCGTGAAGCAAATACCAAATTCCCAGTGCAGCACCAAGAAACACCACGAAATGTGGAGGATGACCAAATGGACTCACAGTCAACATGTGGATACACTTAGCCCCCGTGGCAACAATTTGCCTACAAAGAGAGAATTCAGCACTACTGCCTCATGTTCATTGGAAAATAAGAAAGCATATCCTCCAGGTCACAGAGAATCAGACCTAGCTTTGATGGTCTCACTAGAAAGGAAGCTAAAGCTCCTGACAACAACATATATTTCAAGTGCCCATCCTTAGAAGCAGTTTATCAAGAAGTCTTTAGGCAGGCAAAGGTCCATGTTTGTGGAGTGGTTTACCCTGTCTCTTACTTTTGGAAATTCCTCTACCATATCCAAGGTTGTGAACTCCTGATAATTTTCCATTGCAGATATGTATTCAAAGATTTTCTAACTCTTCTCCTCTAATTGTGTCTTACTTGGGGCGAAGGTGATGTCTAGGCATTGTTCTGGATGAGAGTGGGAAGATTTTGTGTAGCACATATTTGCATACACATTGCATTCATTTTCCTATTTTTCATACGAAATACTGAATCCCTGACACTAACCCACACCCTTCTAGACTCTGAATACTAATCCTAATATTATGGAGGCAAATATCCCAAACACTAGAGAAATACAAGCAGTTCAGGGGAGGCATCATGTATAGTTGGACTGCCTTTTTGCATGATTTTTCGTAGGTGATACAAATCTAGTGAATTTTTAATTGAAATAGTTCTCCATTGATTTTAAAGTTCACTTATGTGTGAATTCCTGTCTCCATTTCTCTGGAGCCTATTCAGCACATGTATTTTTATATGCACAAATAGAATCCTACTTAGTATCACTCATACATTTTTGTGAAGTGGCTGACTTGGCAGAAAGAAATTCTGAGAAGAGATCACTCCTCCTAAATGCTTTTGGAACTGAAAATTCAACCTATGGGTGAGCTTCCTAGTTGAACAACATTATACATAAATCCATGTTCAGTAAAATGAATATATTTGAACCTGTGGATTATGTATATTTCATGATGAATTTTGTTTGGCATATATATTGCTACTTTTTAATGTGTCTGTGTGTGTTTTTTGTATATATATATATATATACACTCTCCTGACTTTTCAAAATATGTAATATTTGTGTCATATATACACTCCCTAAATTCATTCATGTTAATTAATGTGGATTTATAATCAAATTTTCACAAGTTTATGCTCAGATATATTCATCCACCTGGAATATATTTTTGTTTCCTAGTACTGAAAACTAACTTTATTAAATGGTCCTTACAAATCCTATTGTTTCTACAGTAACTGACCCAGTTTAACATCAATGCAAGTAGATTCCAATGGGACATGATGTGTATTTTGACGTTCATTTTAATTAAACACTGTTACATACTATTTCTTCGGTTTTTGCACATCATAGGATATATATTTCATCCACAAGTTAGTAAATTTATAGACTTTTGTTATACTTACAATCACTTCCTGCTTCAGAACACATGTATTCCTCTATGTTTCTTGACTCGTCTTTTCATGAGACTTCATTCCAAATACATTATTTTCCATTTCCATAATCACTTTTGAAGCAAAACTCACACACCCTTCATGATAAAACATAACCCTAATATTACCATTTGATGTATAACTCGATCAAATGAATGATTGTATATCAATATAAGATTTCTTATATATTTTCAGATATCAATTCAATCCATTATTTAAAGTTGAAACAGTTATATTATTTATTCACAGTATTGTCAATTCATGCATTACTTCTATATTCATAGACACAGGGTACAACTTTTGTACCCCCAATACTAATTTATACGTCTTCAAAATATTGCTCCCAAAATGTTAGAAGAAATACTCATGTCACCTGATCTACATATACATTTTATCCCAGTAATATTCAGATCACAAAATGCAAAGGTCACACTTATGATTGTACCAAAGCCTAAATGGAAAGCAATCCTGGATTACTAAAAACATTCATGTCCAGGTTGCCTATTGCTCTCAAATGTCAATGATATTGGTTAGTACATATTTGTTTCTTCCTAAGTTTATATATTGAAACTCAACACTGTTGATAATGTCTAATCCTATCACTCACTTTATACGTTGCCTGATTTCATAATGTCTCTATTGATATCTGCTTTCCTACGTATTTTCTCGAGTTCATCCTATACTCACTCTTCGTCCTAATTCTACCAGCTATATTTCTAATCCTACCGACTATCCCTTTTTGAATGGATGTTCTCTTCAACATTCAATCATCCAAGTAAAGGTCAGGCGAACGTTGGAGGAAGAGTCCACCAAGAGACTATCTCATGAAACAGCAAAGGGTTTATTGGGGGTCCAGCATGCTGGTACTCAGAGCTCACTTGAATAGAGTAGAGAGCCCTGAGAAAAGCTTAAGCAGAGCTTGTATACTTTCCTTTGTGATGGCACAGAGGGAAGTTTATTGATGGGTCAGGGCAAGTGGGCAGTTTGCGTGCAACCGGGTGAGGGAGTACATTCTGCAGTTTGTCAGTTGGGGACAGCACATTATGGGAACAAGATTAGCAAACATTTCTCAAGAATTCAACAGTGTTTTGTTAAGCGTACAGAAAAAAAGGAAGTAACAAGTGCCTATTTTATTAACCTTTCATCCCCCAATTCTTCTTCTGGCTACTTTTAATCATAAAAGTGATCATTGCCGGGTGTCACATTCTATGTCTGCTAGTTGGGTATTACCATAAGTTCAACTTGTCCAATTTGAGCTTGGAGAAAAGAAATTACACGGTTTAGCAAACAGGATTTTATAGTTAGCAATAATATGAGGATTATTATTGGACTGGCCAGGGTTGATAAATTCATAGTTAACGAGGGGACTGTGTGAACCAAGACTCAAACCACCCTTTATGGGCCTCCCTCTCTCGTTGACACTCTTCAAGGCATTTTTTAATTTACTCATAGATTTTTTAACAACTCCACTATGGTCACCATAAACACAACATTCTTCCATCGATGCAGAACAAAGGACCCCTTCTCTCATGAAGAGGAGGATCAACACTTGACTGTTCTGTAAAACAACTTCAGAGAGAGAGGTTAAAAATTTCTGAAAAGCTGTGATAGAGGTTTCTAATATCTTTAAGTTTTGGTGTATTGTTGCTTCTTATTGGGTCATTTGATGTGTCTCATGGACCAAGGCAGTAGTTCTTGTGCCCACCCCTGCAGCAACTCCTATTCCTAATAGGATGGCTAAAGTGAGGGATATATGTTCCCAGTGGAACCGGGTTTTATGGCCACCTATTTGATCTTCAAATGAGCCTGCATCATAATAAAGCACTCTGGGAAACATCTGCACCATTACACAATTAATCCCAGCTGTTGACCATTTGATGAAAACATAAACAATGTTTAAGTATATAGAATTATACTGTTTTAGGCACGGACAAGGCAAGGCACCTAAGATAGTACCAAAGACAGGGAGACAGTCCTGTTTGTTGCAGACGGTTTCAGAGGGCATTACTTCTGTTGTAATCAACTAATCCCCTGAAACCCAAGTTTCGGTAGTTTCAGAATTTTTTACCCAACATGTAAGGGAAGGGGCTCAGAAGTTCACAGTCTGCAGAAGTTCACAAAAGGCAGTTTTTTTCCTGCTTTTTCCTCTGTTCTGGGCAAGTTAACTTTTCAAGGACACCTGGGTGAGGGAGAGCTTTTTCTTCCCTTTATATTTTCCCCCTGCCAGCTGTTACCATGGAGCCCAGTTGGTAACATCTTTATCATAAAAATCTAGCCATCTCTGTGAAGCCCCAGCTCAAGGCCAGAGGCCTTGTTCACATATTTTGTGAAAAACTAGTAATGAGGTGTCTAGCGTAGGAGTGCTGATTGTTTTAGCCAGTGGCCAAGTAGAAGAGGGCAACACTAAAAGAGGAAGTTTATCTACTCTGAACTCTTTTATAGGGACTCTTTTGCTGAAAGCCCTAAAGTCAGCCATGGTGAAGACTTCTGGAGAAGGTCAGTTAAGACTTTTCTGAGGGCCTGGTACAGAGGGGGAAGACGGGGAAGGTGTGGCTGTGAGCAGCTCCATTGATCTGAATGAGGTAGGAGAGATGTAAAAGAATAATGGGAAAGGGGTCTGGGATTTTCCTAGAAACAAAAAGTTGAGCAGTAGAACAGGTAGAGCAAAGGGGAAGACGGGAGTTAGTATCCCTAACAAACTGTGAGGGACTTTAAATTCTTAGTAACCTGTTTTCAGTGATGACAAAGAAATTTTAAAGGCCATTTTCATTTCATTTTGAATAGGGGTCTAAGGGCTCTCCTCAGCTGGTTTGAGCTTTGGGTTAACTGGTAAGAGGACCTGCTGGGACCCGGTGCGGGCTCTGAAAGGAGAAGAGATTAGTGAGTGGGTGGAGGGGTACCTATGTACCTGCTACCTCAGCAAGAGAGTAATGGTCTGAGAATTGGCGGAGGTTTGGGTTTTTGATCTAGAAATTGGAGGGGAGAAATCATGTTGCTGAGGTGGGAGTGACCGCTGCAGGTCTGGAGCAGAAGGCTGTGTGTGAGGATCTATTGGAGAAGCATAGTTCAGGATGTGAGCAAAGGAGGGAAAAGGCCTCCACATAGGGGAATCACCTTTCACCTTTTTGATCATTTGCAGAAGTTAAAAAGGTCATGCAGATTTGAGGATCAAGAGACCCCTCTGTGGGCCATCGGTTTTGGTTATCTAATTGGTAATATGGCCAATGCTTTGTACAGAAATTGATTAGGAGTTTGGGTTCCATCAGGCACTTCCTGTATGCTCACATCCCCATGACTTACAGAAGAAGTCGGCTATCCCCCAACACAGCCGTGAGTTTTGTGTCTTTGATAGACCGCCGGGCAAACAGTAATCTAGGCAAGCCAACCTGCATCTGGCTCACGTGTCGCTACATCCATAATGATTGTTTCCATTATCTATTGTGTAGAAGGGATTTAATGGAATTTTAGTGGGATCCTCTTCATCAGGGATATCCCAATAGGAAAGACCTATACCCAGCTGACAAATATCTGGGGGGAGAGATGGCCACCAGGTCCCTAAATGGGCTGTATGCAAGATAGACCATACTTCTTTTACAGTAGGATTGTGATCAGCCATCGCTGCTGAACGGGCTGATGAGGGTTAGTACTACTGGTGGTGAAGGGGAGAGTCTATAGCCTTATCCACATGGCGAATACACAATTTGAAAGTGTTACCAGTCTTTTCCAGTTTCCAGCCAGAGTCTGGACAGGCCGCAGGCTTAAGATGAGAGATATGGATACAGGAAGAGATTCTGTCTACCTTTACTGCTGTAGGTGTTATAAGTAGCACCTGCTATGGTTCTTTCCAGCGGGGTTCCAGGGATGACACCTGATGTCATGTTACCTAGACGAAGTCTCTTACTTGATATCGATGTGCAGTTCCCTTGTCCCCAGTTTGGTAGGCAGTGGTCATCTGTTTTCGCAGGTATCCCTGAGTTCTTTTAAGAACTTTAAGTCTTTCAAGCAAGGGGGTGTGGAAGGGATCGTTAGGTCTTAGAGTTGGGGTTAGGTCCCGTCCTGGAGGAGAGGCACCATAGAGAATTTCATAGGGGGTGAGGTTACACAAAGAAACAGAGGGAGTATTTCTTGCATTAAACAGTGCATAAGGCAGGAGCATAGTCCAATCTTTTATGCCGGTCTCTAAGCTTAATTTTGTTATGGTCTCTTTAATGGTTCTATTCATTCTTTCTACCTGTCCTGAACTCGGTGGTCTATAAGCACAATGTAACTTCCAATTAATCCCCAGGGTCCTGGCAAACCCCTGACTTACCTGAGCCACAAACACCGGTGCATTATCAGACCCTATTACTTTAGGGAGGCCGTTTCTTGAAAAAATATCTTCCAGGATCATTTGACCACCATTTGTGTTGTTTATTTTTTTTCTTTTTTCTTTTTTTTTTTTTCCTGGGGAGGGCTTCAATCCATCCTGAAAATGTATCTACAAAGACTAGGAGATATTTCAGTCCATCCCTTGCTGGCTTAATTTTAGTTAAGTCCACTTCCCAGAATTGTCCTGGTCTGGCTCCTCGTAGGTGCTTTCCTGCAGGAAGCTTGGAAGGGTAAGCATTAACCAATTGATGGACCCGAAAGGCTTTTGTAACCCGTTTAGTTATTTTCTTTCGCTGTGAGTCGGTTAGTGGAAAACTCTGTTCTTGATCCTTCAGGAATGAATGCAATTTCTTTGAACCAAGGTGAGTGAGTTGATGTACATTTTCTACTGTCATATTTAGAGCCGTGACTATAGGAGTTTTTACTGAAGGATTTAGAAATTCCAATTGGGGGCCTTCAGGGTTAAAAGTTATTTTGGCCCGGAGCTTGGTGAGCAGATCTCTGCCCATCAATGGGGCAGGGCATTCTTGGATTACTAAAAAGGAGTGATGGATATTTTTTCCCCCTGGTCAATGGTCCTCTTAGTTGTCCAAGCTTGATATTTACTGTAATTAGCCCCTTGAATTAGAGACCTTTTATTTGAAAGAGAGCCCAATGGGTCCTTAAGGGCTGAGTATATTGCCCCTGTATCTACTTCATAGTTTACTGGGGTACCCTCTACTTCAAAAGTTACCCTGACCTCTGTGAGGAGATCTGAACCCCGACGTTCTTAGTCATCCCCCAGAGTCAGAATGGCTGGCTGGCATGGCTGTCTCTTTCTAGGGCCCTCTTTGACCCAGAGTCCATTTTCTTTACAGTAGGCACATGAATCTGAGGCCAGGGGTGGCCTGTAGTGTGGGCCCAGGTATTCCTTCCTGTCTCCATGTTTCTTATTTCTGGCCTATTTGTTTTTGAGACCAAGACCTTAGTCAATGCCTTATTCTGTCTTTTTCTTTTATCCTCCCTTTGCTCCCTACTCTTCCTCAGTTTCTACCTTATAGTATACCTTCTTGGCTTCTCAGACTAAATCTCTCAAAGTCATATCTTGTAATCCATCTAAGCATTGTAACTTTCTTTTAATATCCAGGGCAGCTTGCCCAATAAAGGCCATCATGTGTATGCATTTTGATCCTCTGCCTGAGGATTGAAAGGAGTATATCTCCTATATGCCTCCATAATTCTCTCTAGACACATAGAGGGGGAATCATCAGGCCCTTGAATAATCTCTCTTACCTTGGCCAAATTTGTTGGTCACCTAGCGGCCACTAAAATACCCGCAATTAGAACCCGGTTATAAGTGGACAAATGCTCCCTACCTTCAAAGGTGTTGGGGGCCCAGTTGGGTTGGTTCAAGGGAAAGCCGTGTTGAATATTTTGGGAAGTTGTGTCGGTCACCCATCTGGTCCGAGAATATTTTTTTCTAGCTTCCAGGAGGATTCTCTTTTGTTCCTCTGTCATGAAGAGAGTCCCTAGGTGTTGTTGGCAGTCATCCCAATTAGGCTGGTGTGAAAACATCAATGACTCAACCACACCTGATAGCCGGGTGGGGTCCTCGGTAAAAGGGGGATTGTTATTTTTCCAGTTATATAGGTCTGAAGAGGAGAAAGGCCAATATTGATAGTCTTGCATTTTTCCCCCAAGGACGTCGACAGTCACTGGCCCGTAGGGATAGAGGGGGAGCATCACGGGAGTTCCAGCATTTTCAAATATTCACCGCCGGCGAGTTCCTTTAGCTGGACCAGTTTCCTCCAGCGGAGGAGGGGCTGTGTGTGCAGCGGGGGAGTTATCTGGCGGGCGCTGGGCTGGCTTAGCTTCCTCCAATGGTGGAGAGGCAGAGTCAGCAGCAGAGGAATCACTTAGAGGGTGTTGGGAGTTGGGGGATGTGGGCAGGAGATAAGGAGGGGGAGGAGAGTCCAGTAGAGTCAAATCTTTGACTCAGGGAGAACACAGGGTGGAGGAGGAGGAGGAGCAGAGGGTTTGAGAGATCATGGGGGAAGGAGTAGGAGCAGGGGCAGGGGCAAGGAAAGGCCTCACTCATGGAGGAGGAGATTTGCAGAGGTCCTTCCAAGTAAAGATATATGGCTGTTGATCTGGATGGCTATGTTTCCCTGGCTGAAAGACAATATCTCTTACTATTTAAATTAGTGGGAAGTAGAAAGATCCTTCTAGGGGCCATCCGAATCTAAAGGTGGGCCATTCTGAGTCACAGAGAGTCTGCTAGGTCCAGGGTTTTACTGAAAAAGAAAGACTCTGAGCCCTTAAGTGTACTTTGGTCCAGTGATCAAGGGTCAGGGACAGAGGCATTGAAGTGCTCTGTCCCACAATGAAAGATACACAAACAGTAAAAGCAACGACACACAACACAGACAAGACAAGAAAATAAAGACACGCAATGGACGTCCAACACTGAGACCAGGACTGAGTAGCCGGCAAAACCCGATGGGCTGGCAATACCGAATCTGAAACTAAATATCACTGATTCGAAGAGACTATTGTTCCTCGATTCCAGAATCCTCAGCGGCGTCCCCCAGGTACGTGGCCTGTGGCTCTGTGACACGTCTGTCAGCCACCATCGGAGAGAGCTCACACTCTTCATTGACAGCCATTTTGCCAAGCCATAACCTGAAACCTGACACCAGAAAGAGGCACCTTACATACCCCAAGAGAAGCCTGTTGGGGTCTCTCGTCCGCCGCTGCCGGATCTCGGTGGAACATCCATATGTAAAGGTCGGGTGAGCGTCACGGGAAGAGACCACCAAGAGACTGTCTCATGCAAAAGCAAAGGGTTTATTGGGGGTCCAGCATGCTGGGGCTCAGAGCTCACTTGAATAGAGCAGAGAGCCCTGAGAACAGCTTAAGCAGAGCTTATATATTTTAATTGGAGAGGGCAGGGAGGGAAGTTTATTGATGGGTCCGGGTGAGTGAGATGTTTGCGTGCAAACGAGCGAGGGAGTACATTCTGCAGTTTGGCAGTTGGGGTCAGCACATTCGGGAAACAAGATTAGGAAACAGTTCTCAAGATTTCAACAGTGTTTTATTAAGCATACAGGATAACAGGGAGTGACAAGTACCTATTTTGTTAAACACTCACTACCGAATATACTTTACCAGATTTCCTAATGTCTCTATTGATATCTGATATATTTCCTACATATTTTCAACAGTTCATCATTGTGACTGACTCTTCACATGTGTGGACATTTACATTCACTCTATACAAAAAACCCTATAGCTAAATAACTTTTGGTCCAAATACTATCCTCACTCTCCTTTCTAAACCTACCGACTATCTTTCTAATCCTACCGACTATCCCTTTTTAACTGAAAGTTCTTTTTGACAATCAATCATCCAAGGTACAAGGTCCTATGCAATTGTATATCGATTTATCTGAGACATCAGTGCAGAAAATAAAACAAAGCTAAGTATCACAATCAAGGGCCCAATGCCCTTCTGGGCTTCAAACCTTACCTCGATTTCTGTTTTCATACTTATATTTTACCTGTATATTCTTGTAAATATTGCAGGTTCCCAATACCATTATACATCCAGCAGAATGATTCCTAATCCAAATCAAACCTGTTATTAACCGTAACCATACACTGTTCCCACAATCTAAATTTACAGAAGAGCAGAGACAGAGTTGGTCTTACAATACAGGAATGCAGGGGATGTTCTAACTGCCGAGAAACTCAAAGGTCCATGCAAAAATGATGCCTGAAGAAGTAGTGGCTAACTGGGTAACTATGAAGGAACTGAGAGAGCAAAAGTCATCTTCCATTGCAAACAACCTGGTCAGGATGAAGGGATGTGTCTGAATCAGCCACTCTCTTCTTAATGTAGAGAAGAAGGACCAAACCAGGCCTGTGTGGAGAGCTGTTTCCAGTTGCCTATGGTTGATATACCATTCTAACTTGTGAAAGTGTCACAGGAAGTAGGGGTAGCCTCCATTTCATGGTACCCTTGGAAGCAACTGTTAGGACAACATGGTTGCCAAGGCAGTGACCTCATTCAGTTCCTGATGGAAGTGACCTCACCTCACATCCTTGGTGATGAAAATCTCTGAACTTGGGATTTAGGAAGCCAGGCACCCAAATCCAGTCCCAGTCCCTGTCCCTGTGTTCTCACTTCTTTGGATTTACCAAGGACAGAGTCAGTCTTTCTTATTACCTACTGATGTGTGCATGGCCAAATGCCAGGAAAGCTCTGAAGAGTGGCCTTTCCTGAGAAAGCATGTATTGGCTCACTGTTGGCTCCTGACAACTTCATGGAGTTCACCAAGGAGACCAGATCTGAGAAAGAACAGGACATTTTGGGAACACATTGTATGGCCCACCAGTCAGAGGACACACCGGATAGTCAGAAACCTACTTGGGGAAAAGAGGTGCCTTTGTGGGTGTGGGTGTGTGTTTGTGGTTTTGTCTCATGTTCTGAGAATAGGTAGGAAAGGTGGTTTGTGTGGTTTGGAGTGAACTGTTTCTAATAAGTGATTTGACAAGGTGACTGTTTCTATTTCTGTGTATCCCAATGTGTCCGTGGTTGTAGATATTAGAAAAGAGAATGCATCAATGGATGTGTCCTGTCTAGTAGAAAGCATTCCAGCATTCATCCTGCCCAATTTATGAATGCAATGCAGCTTGCCTTATCAATGGGCAACACCTGCTATATTCCTAAGTTGCTGTTTTCTTCCTGAATACTGGCCACTCTCCAGAATAGGCTCATGGTTGTGTGTCCAAGATATGTACTACGTCCAAGCTCTGTGACATGGCCATGTACTGGATAGCTGAAGGAATGGCGAGCATCTCAGAAAACTCAGATATCAGTGTGACCAGTAAGTTTCAGTGGAGAAACCCTGCTTTGGTCCTTTTGCTTACCTTTTGTTCTCTTCCCATGTATGTCAGCAAAGTCTTTGCCTCAGACCACAGCTTTGTGAAGCCTGAAGAAAACATTTTTTAAATAGAAATTAATGGGCCTCACCTGTGGCTCTTTGCTTAATTGCATTGGAAAGGGATGTGTCTGAATCAGCCTCTTGGCGCTGTGTGAGCCTGTGGCTTAGATTCTCAGCACCTGATATATCTAAAGAAAGATCCCATGTGTGCATCCAAAACCAAAATGGGCAAAAGAGTAGTCATTGTGGATGAAGTCTTTCGCCTTCCTCTGTAAGGCTCCTGACCTCCATCAAGTGAGAATAGGGATCCTTTGTTTCAAATTAGTTCTTCAAATCCCTGCAGAGGCTAGCCCATAGGTGCTTGGGTTTTCTCATGACTCCAATTCACATAAAAAACCTAAACCCCAGAGTCAGTAGTCCTCAATTTGGAGAAGCAGAGCAGTATTAACAGCAGGTCTTTTGTTCACTCCTGGATTACAAGAAGGATGTCCAGGGCACCCTGACTTTAGGCAAATGAGGGGCAAGGGAGCTTATTTTGGACACTGTCTTGGCCTGCGTCCTTCATGGAAAACTCCAGCCAGAGATAAAAATGAGTGTCTAGATGGAATAAGATGAGGGTCATGTTGGAGTGTTTTGGTTTTAAATTTGGTCATTTGTGTGGGTGTTGGAAGAGATGTGTGGGTCAACATAGGCTTGAACTCTGGTGTGATTCCCCTTAGAGACTGAGTTCTGGAACTGACCTCAGAGAAGTACTGCCATGAATTTTGTTGCAATTTTAGGAGACCACGCATGAGAGTCGCCCTTGGAACTGAGATATAGGCCCAGGATGGCTTTCCACAGAACACTGGAAATCTCAGCCAGCATATCACATGATTTTATTCTGAAAGACTTGGCAGCCATAGTTTATAGTCAAAACACACATACACCTCACATTGCAGAACTCAATAGGCCTGGCTTCTTGTGACCTTTTGGCCACTCTTTGGGAAGCCTTGCCTGTGAGAGTTCTTCAGATCTTTCATTGAAATGAGCTTACTCAGCATTTCATGTTTCCTGAATGAATTGAAACCCACAGTGACTCCAACTTCAACCTTGAAAAGTGGATACATAAATATCATAAATTTTTTAAATTCCCATGACCAGTTGGCACTGGAGAAACTTTGGATGTCCTGTTGCTGATCATGAGCATACCAGACAGTGTCTTGATTGACTGGGTTTGGTGAAAATTATGTAGCACAGAGATGCCAGTAATTTGGAGCCTGCTGAGTAGTGGCCCTAGAGTAGTGGTGTGCAGGTGTGTGATAAAACATCTGTGTTGTGGCTATGTGAATCTGCCATTGCCTACCAAATTGCTTGTGAGTGACATGGTGCAGGTAGCAGACGCTTGTATGAAAAGGCATCTTGTTATATGGAGAGGATTCAGGGCAATGTTCAGAATAAGTTTGCTATGGTCAAGGGGCAAAGCATTGTGGGATATAAGCCTGGTTAGTGCATTCTCCTGCAGACCCTGACCCACAACACGTGACAGAACTCCCTCCAGCACTTTGTCCCAGTTCAACTCCTTTTATTTCATGGAGCAAATACCAAACTCCTAGTGCAACAACAA
This sequence comes from Callospermophilus lateralis, assembly GCF_048772815.1. NCBI lineage: Eukaryota > Metazoa > Chordata > Mammalia > Rodentia > Sciuridae > Callospermophilus > Callospermophilus lateralis. The sequence continues at coordinate 398,940 of NW_027515892.1, forward strand.
GAAACACCACGAAAAGTATAGGATGACCAAGAGGCTTCACAGTCCAAATGGGGAGACACTTAGGCCCCAGCTGCCACAGTTTACCAACGAAGAGAGAATTCAACACTGCTGCCTCATGTTCATTGGTAAATAAGAAACTATGTCCTCCAGGTCACGTAGATGCAGATCTAGCTTTGATGGTCTCACTACAAAGGAAACTAAAGCTCCTGAAAACAACGTATATTTCAAGTGCCCAACCTCAGAGGTATTTTCTGCAGAAGTCTTTAGGCCAGCAGAGCTCCATGTTTGTGGAGTGTTTACACTGTCCCTTACTTTTGGAAACTCATCTACCAACTCCAAGGTTTTGAACTCCTGAGCATATTCCATTCCAGATATGTATTCACAGATTTTCTATCTCTTCTCCTCTAATTGTGTCTTTCTTGGGATGAAGGTAATGTCAATGCATGGCTCTGAATGAGAGTGGGAAGATTTTTGTGTGGAACATATTTCCATAAACATTGGATACATTTTTTTTTTAATTTTCCATTAGAAATACTGAATTCCTGATACTAACCCAAAACCTACTAGATTCTGACTACTAATCCTAATATGATGGAGAAAAATAAACCAAGCTGAATAGAAATACAAGCAGTTGAGAGGGGGCATGGTGTATAGTTGAACTTACCTTTTGCATGATAAAGGGTAGGTGTTATAAATGTACTTAATTTTTAATTGAAATAGATCTCCATGTGTTTTTAAAGTTAACAAATATGTGAATTCCTGTCTCCCTTTCTCTTTAGCCTATTCAGCACATGTATTTTTATATGCACATATAGAATCCTACCTGGCATCACACGTATACTATTGTGAGATGGCTGACTTGGCAGATACAAATTGTGAGAAGAGAAAACTCCTCCTAAACGCTGTTGGAACTGAAAATTCAACCAATGTTTTAACTTCCTAGTAATACAGTATTATTCATATCCATGTTGAGTAAAATAAATATTTTTGCATCTGTGGACGATATATATTTCATGATGAATTTCGTTTGGCACATATATTGCTACTTTTCAATGCCTGTGTTTGCGTTTTGTATATATATATATATATATATATATATATATATATATATATATATATATATATATTCTCCAGATTTCTCAAAATATTTTATATATGTGTCTTATATACACTCCCTAAATTCATTCATATTCATGTATGTGGATTTATAATCAACTTTTCACTAGATTATTCTCAGAAATATTCATCCACCTGAAATTTATATTATCTTCCTAGTACTGAAAACTAACTTCAGTGAATGGTGCATACAAATCCTAATAATGCTACAGTACCTGACCCAGATTAACATCAATGCAAGTAGATTCCTATGGGACATGATGTGTCTTTTGACGTTCATTTTTATTCAACACTGGTGCATTACTATTTCTTCAGGATTGCACATGAGAGGATATATATTTCATCCACAAGTTCACAAATTTATAGGCATTTGTTTCACTTTCAATCACTTCCTGATTCAGAACACATGTATTCCTTCATGATTCTTGACTGGTCTTTTCATGAGATTTTGTTTCAAACACCTTATTTTGATTTCCATAATCGGTATTGAAGCAAAACACACACACTCTTCATGATAAACCATAACTCAAATATGACCATTAGATGAATATCTGGTTGGAATGAATGTTTGTATATCAATATAAGATTTCCTGTTTATTTTCAGATATCAATTCAAACCGTTATTTAAAGTTGGAACCAGTTATATTATTTATTCACAGTATGTTCTATTCATGCATTATCTCTATATTCATATAAACATGGTCCACCTATTTGTACTCCCACTAATTTATTCATCTTCAATATATTGCTCCCAGAAGTGTTGGAAGAAATACTCATGTCACCTGATCTACATATATATTTTATCACAGTAATATTCTGGACAAAATGTGCAAAGGTCACACTTATGATTGTACCAAAGCCTAAATGGAAAGTGAATATGGATTGATAAAAACATCCATTTCCAGGTTGCCTAATGCTCTCAAATGTCAATGCTATTGGTGACTACATATTTGTTTCTTCCTGTCAATGCTATTGGTGACTACATATTTGTTTCTTCCTAAGATTATATATTGAAACTCAACCCGGTTGAAAATGAATAATCCTATCACTCACTTTATACTTTGCCTGATTTCGTAATGTCGCTATTGATATCTGCTTTCCTATATATTTTTCCCAGGTCATAATTCGACTGACTCTTCATATGTGTTGACATTTACCTTCATTCTCTACCCGAAACCCTATTGCTAAAGAACTTTTGGTCCAAATCCTAAACTCACTCTTCTTCCTAATCCTACCGACTATCATCCTAATCCTGTAGACTATCGGTTTTGACTGGATGTTATCTTCTACATTCAATCAACCAAGGTACAAGGTCCTATGCCATTGTATATAGATTTATCTGAGACATCTATGAGGAACATAATACAATGCTAAGTATCACAATCAATGGCCCAATGCCCTTCTGGGCTTCAAATCTTAAATAGATTTCTGTTTTCATACATATATTTCACCTCTATATTCTTATAAATATCGCAGGTTCCCAATACCATTATTCATCCAGCAGAATGATTCCTAACCCAAATCTATCATGTTATTAACTTTAACCCTACACTGTTCCCTCAATCTAACTTTACTGAAGCACAGGGACAGAGTTGGTCTTATAATACAGGAAAGTAGGGGATCTTCCACCTGCTGAGAACCTCAAAGATCCGTTCAGAAATTATATCTGGAGAAGATGTAGGCAGCTATGAAGGACCTGAAAGAGCAAAAGTCATCTTCAATAGCAAACAACCCTGTCAGGATCAAGGGTTGTGTCTGAATCAGCCTCTCTCTTCTTTTTGTAGAGAAGATGGACCAAACCAGACATTTGTGGAGAGCTGTTCCTGGGTTCCTAATGTTGATATACCATTCTAACTTGTGAAAGTGTCACAGGAAGTAGAGGCAGCCTCCATCTAATGATACCCTTTGAAGCAACTCTTAGGACAAAGTCATTGAAAAGGCAGTGACCTCATTCAGTTCCTGAAGGAAGTGACCTACCTCACTTCCTTGGTAATGGAACTCTCTGAACTTGGGATTTAGGAAGCCAGGCACACAAAGGCAGTCCCACTCCCAACCCAGTGGTCTCCCTTGTTTGGATTTACCAAGGACAGAATCTGTTTTTCTTATTACCTACTGATGTGAGGATGGCCAAATGCCAGGAAAGCTCTGAAGAGAGGCCATTCCTGAGAAAGTAGGTAGTGGCTCACCGCTGGCTCCTGACAACTTCACAGAGTTGGCCAAGGAGACCAGATCTGAGACAGGACAGGCCATGATGTGGGAACATAATATGGCCCACCAGTCAGAGGACAGTCCGGAAAGTCACAGACCTACTTGGGGGAAGGAGGTGCCTTTGTGGGTTTGGGTGTGTTTTTGTGGTTTTGTCTGATGTTCTGAGAATAGGTAGGAAAGGCGGTTTGTTTGGTTTGGAGTAAACTGTTTCTAGTAAGTCGTTTGACAAGGCGAGTGTTTCTAAGTCTGTGTTTCCCACTGTTTCCATTGTTTTAGACTTTAAAAAAGAGAATGCATCATTGGATGTGTCCTGTCTAGTAGAAAGCTTCCCATCATTCATCCTGCCTAATTTATGAATGGACTGTGGGTTGCCTTATTGAATGGTAACACCTGCTATCTTCCTAAGTTCCTGTTTTCTTCCTGAATTCTGGCCACTCTCCAGAATAGGCTTATGGTTTTGTGTCTATGATATGTACCACATCCAAGCTCTGTGACATGGCCATGTACTGCATAGCTGAAGGGAATGGCGAACATCTCACAAAACACAGATATCAGTGTGACAAGTAAAATCTCAGTGGAGAAACCCTGCTTTTGGCCTTTTTCTTACCTATTATTCTGTTGCCCAAATGTCAGGAATGTCTTGGCCTCAGGCCACCCATTTGTGATGCCTGAAGAAAACAGTTTTCAAATGGAATTGAATGGCCATCACCTGTTGCTAATTGCTTAATTGCATTGGAAACAGATGTGTCTCAATCAGCCTCTGGCCCTGTTTGAGGATGTGGCTTAGATTCTCAGCACCTGATGGATCTAGAAAAGTTCCCATGTGTGCATCTAAAATTAAAATTGCCAAAAGAGCACTCATTTTGGATGAAGTCTCTCGCCTTCCTTTGTAAGGTTCCTGACTTCCATCAAGTGAGAATAGGGATCCTTTGGGTGAAATAAGATATTCAAAGCCATGCAGAGGTGCTTGAGTTTTATCATGACTAAATCACATTAAGAATATATACCCGACAGTCAGTAGGCCCCAAATTGTAGAAGCAGAGCAGTATTAATGGCAGGCCTATTTGATCACTCCTGGTTCACAGGAAGGGTGTCCAGGCCACCCTGACATTAGGCAAATGAGGGGCAAGGGAGCTTATTTTGGACACTGTCTTGAGCTGCACCACTCAAGGAAACCTCCAGCCAGAGGTGATGATGAGTGTATATATGCAAGAAGATGAGGGTCATGTGGGAGTGTTTTAGTTTTAATTGTGGTCATTTTTGTGGCAGTTGGAAGAGATGACTGGGTCCACCTGGGCTTAAACTCTGGTGTGATTCCCCTTACAGAGTGCGTTCTGGAACTGACCTCAGAGAAGCATGGCCATGAATTGTGTTGGGATATTAGGAGGCCACACATGAGAGTCGCCCTTGAAATCTGAGATCTATGCCCAGGTTGGCTTTCCACAGAGCACTGGGAATATCTGCCAGCATATCACATGATTTTATTCTGAAAAACTTGGCAGAAATAGTTGAGAGTCTAAACACACATGGACCTCACATTGTAGACCTCAATGGGCCTGGCTTCATGTGACCTTTTGGCCACTCTTTGGGGAGACTTACCTGTGAGAGTTCTCCAGAGAGTTTATTGAAATGAGCCTCCTAATCATTTAATGGTTTCTGAATGAACTGAAGCCCACAATGACTCCAACTTCATACTTGAAAAATAGCTAGATAAATACCATGAAATGTTTGAAATTCTCATGACCAGGTAGCACTGGAGAACCTTTGGTTGTCCTGTTGCTGATCATGAGTATGCCAGACAGTGCCTTGATTGACTGGGTTTCATGAAAATGGTGTAGAAAAGAGATGCCAGTAAGTTGGAGCCTGAGTAGTGGGTCTAGAGCAATGATGGGCAGGTGTGTGATAAAACGTCTGTGGTGGGCCCATGTGGATCTGCCATTGGCTTCCAAAAGGCATGTTACTGACATGGTGCAGTCAGCAGACCCTTATATGTAAAGGCATCTTGTTATATGGAGATGTTTCAGGGCAATGTTCAGAATCAGGTTGCTATGGTCAAGGGGGCAAGCTATGTGGGATAGAAGCCTGCTTGGTGCATTCTCCTGCAGACCCTGACCCACTACACGTGACAGAACTCCCTCCAGCACTGTATCCCAGTTGAACTCCTTTTATTTCATGAAGCAAATACAAAACTCCAGTGCAGCAGCAAAAAACACCATGAAAAGTGGTGGATGACCATATGGCTTCACAGTCCACACGGGGAGAAAATTAGCCCCCAGTGGCCACAGTTTACCTACAAAGAGAAAATTCAGCACTGCTGCCTCATGTTCATTGGAAAATAATAAACCATGTCGTCCAGGTCACGTAGATGCAGACCCAGCTTTGATGATGTAACTACAAAGGAAGCTAAAGATCCTGACAACTACATATATTTCAAGTGCTCAATCACAGAGGCAGTTTCTCAAGAAGTCTTTAGGCCAAAGAGCTCCATGTTTGTGGAGTATTTACCCTGTCCCTTACTTTTGGAAACTCCTCTACCTCTTCTAAAGTGTACTCCTGAGCATATTCCATTCCAGATATGTATTCACAGATTTTCTCACTCTTCTCCTCTAAGTGTGTCTTACTTGAGGCGAAGGTAATGTTCTCAAGGAGCGTGGAAAGGTTTTTTGTGTAGCACATATTTACATACACATTTGATTCATTTACCAATTTTCCATTCGAAATACTGAATCCCTGACACTAACCGATAGCCTACTAGACTCTGACTACTAATCCTAATATGATGGAGAAAAATAACCCAAACAGAATTAAATACAAGCAGTTCAGAGGAGGCATGGTGTATAGTTGGATTGCCTTTTGCATTATATAGGGTAGGAGTTATAAATCGAGTCAATTTTTTTGTTGAAATAGTTCTCCGTGTGTTTTTAAAGTTAACACATATATGAATTCCTGTCTCCCTTTCTTTGTAGCCTATTCAGCAAATGTATTTTTATATGCACATATAGAATCATACCTGGTACCACACTTACATTCATGTGAGGTGGCTTACTTGGCAGATACAAATTGTGAGAAGAGATCACTCCTCCTAAACGCTTTTGGAACTTTAAATTCAACCTATGGGTGAGCTTCCTAGTTGAACAACATTATACATAAATCCATATTCAGTAAAATGAATATTTTTGGATCAGTGGATGATATATATTTCATGGTGAATTTCGATTGGCATAATATTGCTGCTTTATAATGTCTCTGTGTGTGTTTGTATATATATATACAGTCTCCAGATTTTTCAAAATATGAAATATATGTGTCTTATTGTTCACTCCTAAAATTCATTATATTCCCCTATGTGGATTTATAATAAACTTTCACAAGATTATTCTCAGAAATATTCATCCACATGAACTGCATATTTGTTTCTTAGTACTGACAACTATCTTCAGAGACTGGTGCTTACAAATCCTAATATTTCTACAGTAACTTTCTCAGTTGAACATCAATGCAAGTAGATTCCAATGGGACGTGAAGTGTATTTTGGCATTCATTTTTATTCAACACTGGTACATTATTATTTCTTCACTTTATGCACATCATAGGATATATATTTCATCCACAAGTTCGCAAATTTATAGGCATTTGTTTCACTTTCCATCACTTCCTGATTCAGAACAAATGTATTCCTCCATGTTTCTTGACTGGTTTTTTCATGAGACTTCTTTCTAAACACATTATTTTCGAATTCCATAATCACTTTTGAAGCAAAACTCACACACCCTTCATGATAAACCATAACCCTAACATTACATTAGAAGTATAAGTGGTTGGAATGAATGATTGTATATCATTATAAGATTTTTAAGATATTTTCAGATATCAATTCAATCCATTATTAAAAGTGGAACTAGTTATATTATTTATTCACAGAATTGACTATTCATGCATTATCTCAATATATATATACAGAGGGTACACCTCTTTGTACCACCAATAATAATTTATACATCTTCAAAATATTGCTCTCAGAAATGCTGGAAGATATACTTATATCACCTGATCTACATATACATTTTATTACAGTAATATTCTGGACACAAAATGCAAACTACACACTTTTGATTGTACAAAACCCTAAATGGAAAGTGAACATGGTTTAATAAAAACATCCATGTCCAGGTTGTCTAATGCTCTCAAATTTCAATCCTATTTGTGACCACATATTTGTTTCTTTTTAAGATTATATATTCAAACTCAACCCTGTTGAAAATGTCTAATCCTATCACTCACTTTATACTTTGCCTGATTTCGTAAGGTCTCTATTGATATCTGCTTTCCTACATATTTTTCCCAGTTCATCATTGTGACAGACTCTTCACATGTGCTGATACTTACATTCAATCTCTTAGCGAAATTCTATGACTAAAGAACTTTTGTTCCAAATTCTATACTCATTCTTCTTCCTAAACCTACTGACACTCTTCCTAATCCTACTGACTATCCCTTTTTTACTGGATGTTCTCTTCTACATTCAATCATCCAAGGTACAATGTCCTATGTCATTGTATATCGATTTATCTGAGATATCTGTACAGAACGTAAATCAAAGCTAAGTATCCCAATCAAGGGCCGAATGCCCTTCTGGGCTTCAAATCTTACCTAGATTTCTGTTTTCATACATATATTTCCCTTCTATATTCTTATAAATATCACAAGTTCCCATATCATTATTCATCCCACAGATTGTTTCTTAACCAAAATCAAACCTCTTATTTACCCTAACCATAAACTGTTTCCTTAATCTAAGTTTACAGAGGAGCAGGCACAGAGTTGGTATTACAATACAGGAATGTGGGGGATCTATCACCTGCTGAGAACCACAAATGTCCATGCAGATATGATCCTTGGAAAAGATGTAGGCCGCTATGAAGGACCTGAGAGAGCAAAAGTCAACTTCCATGGTAAACAACCTGGTCAGGAAGAAGGGATGCGTCTGAATCAGCCTCTCTCTTCTTAATGTAGAGAAGATGGACAAAACCAGGCCTGTGTGGAGAGCTGTTCCCGGGTGCTTATGGTTGATATACCATTCTAACTTGTGAAAGTGTCACAGGTAGTAGGGGGAGCCTCCAGTTCATGGGACCCTTGGAAGCAATAGTTAGAACCAAGTTGTTGCCAAGGCAGTGACCTCATTCAGTTCCTGAAGGAAGTGTCCTACCTGATTTCCTTGGTGATGGAACTCTCTGAACTTTGAATCCAAGAAACCAGGCACCCAGAGCCAGACGCAGTCCCAGTCCAAGTGGGCTCACTTGTTTGGATTTACCACAGACAGAGTCAGTCTTTCTTGGTACCTACTGATGTCAGGATGACTACATGCCAGGAGAGCTCTCAAGAGGGGCCTTTCTTGAGAAATCAGGTAGTGTCTCACTGCTGGCTCATGACAACTTCATCAAATTGTCTAAGGAGACCAGATCTGAGACACGACAGGCAATTTTGTGGGAACATAGTATGGCCCACCAGTCAGAGACCTCTCCGGATAGTTACAGTTCTACTTGGGGTAAGGAGGTGCCTTTGTGGGTGTGGGTGTGAGTTTGAGGTTTTGCCTCATGTTCTGAGAATAGGTAGGTAAGGCAGTTTGTTTGGTTTGGAGTGGACTGTGTCTAGTAAGTCGTTTGACAAGACGAGTGTTTCTATGTCTGTGTATCTCACTGTGTCCGTGGTTGTAGACATTAGAAAAGAGAATGCATCAATGGATGTCTCCTGTCTAGTAGAAAGCTTCCCAGCATTCATCATGCCCAGTTGATAATGGACTGTGGCTTGCCTTATGGTTGGGCCAAACCTGCTATCTTCTTAAGTTCCTGTTTTCTTCATGAATTCTGGCCACTCTCCAGAATAGGCTCATGGTTTTGTGTCCAAGATATGTACCACCTTCAAGCTCTGTGACATGGCCATGTACTGGATAGCTGAATTTAATTGGGAGTATCTCAGAAAACTCAGATATCAGTGTGACCAGTAAAGTCTCAATTGAGAAACCCAGCTTTGGGCCTGCTGTTGTCCTGAAAGTCAGGTAGGTCTTTGCCTCAGGCCAAACTTTGTGAAACCTGAAGAAAACAGTTTTCAAATGGAAATGAATGGGCATCACCTGTGGCTCTTTGCTTAATTGCTTTGGTAAGGGATGGGTCAGCCTCTTGGCCCTGTGTGAGGCTTTGGCTTATATTCCCACCACCTGATTGATCTAAAGAAAGATCCCATGTGTGCATCCTAAACCATAATGGCCAAAAGAGCAGTTATTGTTGATGAAGTCTCTCACCTTCCTCTGTAAGGTTCTTGACTTCTATCAAGTGAGAATAGGGATCCTTTGCATCAAATGAGTTCTTCTAATCCCTGCAGAGCCTGGCCCATAGGTGCTTGGATATTGTCATGATGCCAATTCACATAAAGACTCTAAACCCCAGAGTCAGAAGGCCTCAAATTGCAGAAGTGGAGCAGTATTAAATGCAGGCCTATTTGATCCATCCTGGTTCACAGGAAGAGTGTCCAGGCCACCCTGACTTTAGGCCAATGAGGGGCAAGGGAGGTTATTTTGCACACTGTCTTGGGCTGGGCCCCTCATGGACACCTCCAGCCAGAGGTAATGATGAGTGTGTATATGGAAGAAGATGAGTGACATGTGGGAGTGTTTTGGATTTAATTGTGTTCATTTGGGTGGTGGTTGGAAGAGATGACTGGGTCCACCTGGGCTTGAACTCTGGTGTGATTCCCCTTTGAAACTGATTTCTGATTCTGATCTCAGAGAAGTATTGCCATGAATTTTGTTAGGATTTTAGGAGGCCATGCCTGAGAGTCGCCCTTGGAAACTGAGAGCTAGCCCCAGGGTGGCTTTCCCCAGAGTGCTGGGAATCCAGCCAAGATATCACATGATTTTATTCTGAAAGACTTGGCAGCCATAGTTGACAGTCAAAACACACATGGACCTCATACTGTATACCCCAATGGGCCTGGCTTCATGTGACCTGTTGACCACTCAAGACATTCCATATGCTGCAGATATAACCTCTTCTAACCTTGAGTTGAGCTGCATTGCTTGTGGTCCTGTCTTTCCTTGTCTTTTCATACTGTTCGCATTTCTTTCTGCTTGTTGAAACTGTTGTGTTATTGAAAATTCCCCCATATATTTATATTGCTCTTGTATCCTTGCAAAGTCTCCCTTGCAGGTGCAGTTGAGGGTCTGCCCCTCCTACAATAGGGGCAATGTGCCTACCAACCCGGCAGGCCACTGGGCTTGTTCTGAAGGTCAGTAGCAGGTCCGCCGACCTTACAGGTGTGGGCGGTGGCTCTGCCACTCTGCGGGTGCTGGGCCTGTTCTATGAGTGGGTCAGAGGTCCATCTGCCTTGGAGGCATGGGCGGTGGCTCTGCCCCTCACCCTCTCAATGTGTTTTTAAAGTTAACAAATATGTGAATTCCTGTCTCCATTTCTCTGTAGCCTATTCAGAACATGTATTTTTATATGCACATATAGAATCCTACATGGTATCACACGTACATTCTTGTGAGTTTGGCTGAATTGGCAGATAAAAATTGTGAGAAGAGATCCCTCATCCTAAACGATTTTGGAACTGAAAAGTCAACATATGGGTTACCTTCCTAGTTGCAAAACATTATACATAAATCCATGTTCAGTAAAATGAATATTTTTGGATCTGTGGATAATATATATTTCATAGTGAATTTCAATTGGGATATATATTGCTACTTTTTAATGTCTGTGTGTGTTTTGTGTGTGTGTTTATATATATATATATATATATATATATATATATATATATATATATATACTCTACAGATTATTCAAAATATGAAATATATTTGTCTTATTATACACTCCCTAAATTCATTCATGTTCATGTATGTGGATTAATAATCAACTTTTCACAAGATTATTCTCAGAAAGATTCATCCACCTGAAATACATATTTGTTTTCTAGTACTGAAAATTAACTTCAGTGAATGGTGCATAGAAATCCTAATAATTCTACAGTAACTGACCCAGTTTAGCTTCAATGCAAGTAGATTTCTATGGGACATGATGTGTATTCTGACGTTTATTTTTATTCAACACTGGTACATTACTATTTTATTCAGTTTTTGCACATCATAGGATATATATTTCATCCACAAGTTCACAAATTTATAGGAATTTGTTTCATTTTCAATCAATTCCTGCTTCAAAACACATGTAGACCTCCAGGTTTCGTGACTGGGCTTTTAATGAGATTTCTTTCCAAACACATTATTTTCGATTTACATAATCACTTTTGAAGCAAAACTCACACACTCTTCATGAAAACTCATTACCCTAATATTACCATTAGAAGTATAACTGGATAGAATGAATTATTGTATATCAATATAAGATTTCCTGTATATTTTCAGATATCAATTCAGTCCATTATTGAAAGTTGAAACCAGTTATATTATATATTCACATTATGATCTATTCATTCATTATCTCTATATTCATAGACACCGTGTACACAAAATTGTACCAAAGTCTAAATGGAAAGTGAGCATGTATTTCTAAAAACATCCATGTCCAGGTTGACTAATGCTCTCAAATGTCAATCCTATTGGTGACTAAATATTTGTTTCTCCTGAAGATTAAATATTCAACCTCAACCCTGTTGAAAATATCTAATCCTATCACTCACTTTATACTTTGCCTGATTTCCTAATGTCTCTATTGATATCTGCTTTCCTACATATTTTCCCCAGTTCATCACTGTGACTGACTCTTCACATGTGCTGACATTTACATTCATTCTCTACCTGAAACCCTATTGCTAAAGAAATTTTAGTCCAAATCCTATACTCACTCTTGATTCTAAACCTAATGACTATCTTCCTAATCCTACCTACTATCCCTTTTTGAATGGATGTTCTCTTCAACATTCAATCATTCAAGGTACATGGTCCTATGCCATTGTATACCAATTGATCTGAAACAACTGTGCAGGACTTAATTCAAAGCTAAGTATTTAAATCAAGGGCCCAATGCCCTTCTGGGATTCAAATCTGACCTAGACTTCTGTTTTCATATTTATATTTCGACTACATACTCTTATAAATATACCAGGTTCCAAATACCATTATTCATCCCACAGAATGATTCCTAACACAAATGGAACATGTTATTAACCCTAACAATACACTGTTCACTCAATCTAATTTTACAGATGAGCAGGGACAGAGTTTATCTTACAATACAGCAATGTAGGGTATCTACCACCTGCTGAAAATCTCAAATGTCCAAGCAGAAATGATCCCTGGAGAAGACGTAGGCAGCTATGAAGGATCTGAGAGAGCAAAAGTTATCTTCCATGGCAAACAAAGATGTCAGGATGAAAGGATGTGTCTGAATCAGCCTCTCTCTTCTTAATGTAGAGAGGATGGTCAAAACCAGGCCTGTGTGGAGAGCTGTTCCCAGGAGCCTATGTTTGATATACCATTCTAACTTGTGAAAGTGTCAGAGAAAGTAGGGGCAGCCTCCATCTCATGGGACCCTTGGAAGCAACTGTTAAGACAAAGTGGTTGTCAAGGCAGTGACCTCATTCAGTTCCATAAAGAAGTGACCTACCCCACTTCTTTGGTGAGGAAACTCTCTGAACTTGGAATCCAGGAAACCAGGCACCCAGAGCCATTCCAAGTCCCAGTCCCAGTGGGCTCACTTGTTTTGATTTACCAAGGACAGAGTCAATCTTTCTTGGTACCTACAGATGTGAGGAAGGCCAAATGCCAAGAGAGCTATGAAGAGGGGGCCTATCCTGAGAAAGCAGGAAGTGGTTCACTACTGGATCCTCACAACTTCACAGAGATGGCCAAGGAGACCAGATCTGAGACGGGACAGGCCATTTCATTGAAACATAGAATGGCCCACCAGTCAGAAGACACTCTGGATCGTCAGAGACCTATTTGGGGAAGGAGGTGCCTTTTTGTGTGTGGGTGTGGGTTTGTGGTTTTATCTCATGTTTTGAGAATAGGTAGGAAAGGCGGTTTGTTTGGTTTGGAGTGGACTGTTTCTAGAAAGTCATTTGACAAGGCGAGTGTTTCTATGTAAATGTATCCAACACTGTCCGTGGTTGTAGACATGTGAAAGAGAATGCAACAATGGATATGTCCTATCTAGTAGAAAGCTTCCCAGCATTCATCCTACCCAATTTGTGAATGGATTGCAGCTTGCCCTATAGATGAGCAACCCCTACTATCTTCCTAAGTTTTGGTTTTCTTCCCGCATTCTGGCCACTATTCAGAATAGGCTTATGGTTTTGTGTCCAATATATGTACCACCTGCAAGCTCTTTGACATGGCCATGTAATGGATAGCAGAATGGAATGGCGAGCATCACAGAAAACGCAGATATCAGTGTGACTAGGAAAATCTCAGTGGAGAAACCCTACTTTGGACCTTTTGCTTACCTATTGTTCTATTGCCCTGAATCTTAGGAAGGTCTTTGCCTCAGGCCACCCCTTTGTGAAACCTGAAGAAAACCATTTTCAATTGGAAATGAATGGGCATCACCTGTGGTTCTTTGCTTAATTGCTTTGGAAAGGGATGTGTCTGAATAAGCCTCTTGACCCTCTGTCAGGCTATGGCTTAGATTCTCAGCACCTGATGGATCTAAAGAAAGTTCCCACGTGTGTATCTAAAACCAAAATGGTAAAAATATCGGTCATTGTGGATGAAGTCTCTTGCTTTCCTCTGTTAGGTTCCTGACCTCCATCAAGTGAGAATAGGGATCCTATGGGTCAAATGTGTTATTCAAAGCCCTGCAGAGCTGCTGGGGTTTTCTCATGACTCCAATTCACATAAAGAATCTAAACCCCACAGTCAGAAAGCCTCAAATTTGAGAAGCAGATCAGTATTAAGGGCAGGCCTATTTGACCACTCCTGGTTCACAGGAAGTATGTCCAGGCCACCCTGAAGTTTGGCAAATGAGGTGCATGGGAGCTCATTTTGGACACTGTCTTGGGCTGTGCCCCTCATGGAATACTCCAGCCAAAGGTTATGATGAATGTCTATATGGAAGAAGTTCAGTGCCATGTGGGAGTGTTTTGGTTTTAATTGTGGTCATTTGTGTGGTGGTTGGAAAAGATGACTTGTTCCAACTGGGCTTGGACTCTGGTGTGATTCCCCATAAGTCTGAGTTCTGAAACTGACTTCAGAGTAGTATTTCCATGAATTGTGTTGGCATTTTAGGAGGCCACACATGAGAGTCACCCTTGTAAACTGAGTTCTAGGCCCATGATGGATTTCAAAATCACACTTGGAATCTCATCCAGGATATCATATTATTTTATTCCTAAATAGTTGGCAGCCATAGTTAAGAGAGAAAACACACATGGATCTCACATTGTAGACCTCAATGGGCCTGGCTTCATGTGACCTTTTGGCCCCTATTTGGGAATCCTTGCCTGTGAGAGTTCTCCAGAGCTTTCTTTCAAATGAGCTTTCTCAAAATTTTATGGTTCCTGGAAGAATGGGAAACCCACAGTGGCTCCAACTTCATCCTTGAAAATGGCTAGATAAATATCATGAAATTTTGGACATTCCCATGACCAGGGGGCACTAGAAAACATTTCGATGTTCTATTGCTGATCATGAGTGTACCAGAGAGTGCCTTGATTGACTGGGTTTCAAGAAAATGGTGTAGAACAGAGATGCCAGTAAGTTGGAGCCTTCTGAGTAGTGGGCCAAGAGCAGTGGTGTGCGGGTGTGTGATAATACATCTGTGTTGTGGCCATCTGGATCTGCCATTGGCTTTCAAATGGCTTGTGACTGACATGGTGCAGCCAGCAGACCTTTATATGAAAAGGCATCTTGTTATATGGAGACAATTCTGGGCAATGTTGAGAATCAGGTTGCTGTGGACAAGGGGGCAAGCTATGTGGGATAGAAGCCTGACTGGTGCATTCTCCTGTAGACACTGATCCACCAAACGTAACAGAATTCCCTCCAACACGGGGACGATTTCAACTCCTTCTATTTCATGAAACAAATACCAAACTCCCAGTGTATCAGCAAGAAAGACCATGAAAAGTGGAGGATGACCAAAGGGCTTCACAGTCCACACGGGGAGACATTTAGCCCCAATGGCCTTAGTTTACCTACAAAAAGAGAATTAATCTCTGCTGTGCCATGTTCATTGGAAAATAAGAAAACATGTCCTCCAGGTCACATAGATGTAGATCCAGCTTTGATGGTCTCACTACAAAGGAAACTAAAGCTCCTGACAACAACATATATTTCAAGTGCCCAACCTCAGAGGCAGTTACTCAAGAAGTTTTTAGGCCAGCAGAACTCCATGTTTGTGGAAGGTTTACCCTGTCCCTTACTTTTGGAAACTCCTCTACCACCCCCAAGGTTTTGAACTCCTGAGCATTTTCCATTCCAGATATGTATTCACAGATTTTCTAATTCTTCTCCTCTAATTATGTCTTACTTTGGGACAAGGTAATGTGAAGGCATTGTTCTGGATGAGAGTGGGAAGTTTTTTGTGTAGCACATATATGCATACACATTGAATTCATTTTCCTATTTTCTATTCGTAATACTGAATCCCTGACACTAAACCATTCCCTACTAGACTCTGACTACTAATCCTAATATGATGGAGAAAAATAACCCAAACAGAATAGAAATACATGCAGTTCAGAGCAGGCATGGTGTATAGTTGGATTTGCCTTTTGCGTGATGAAGGCTTGGTGTTATAAATCTAGTCAATTTTTTATTGAAATAGTTCTCTATGTGTTTTTAAATTTAACAAATATGTGAATTCCTGTCTTCCTTTCTCTGTAGCCTATTCAGCACATGTATTTTTATATGCACATATAGAATCCTTCCTGGTATCACACGTACATATTTGTGAGTTGGCTGACTTGGCAGATGCAAACTGTTAGACGAGATCACTCCTCCTAAATGCTGTTCGAACTGAAAATTCAAACTATGGGTGAGCTTCCTATTTGAACAACATAAATCCATGTTCAGTAAAATGAATATTTTTGCATCTGTGGATGATATATATTTCATGGTGAATTTCGATTGGCATACATAATGCTACTTTTTAATGTCTCTGTGTGTGTGTATTTATATATATATATATATATATATATATATATATATATATATATATGTATATATGTATTCACTCTCCAGATTTTTCGAAATATGAAGTATATGTGTCTTATTATACACTCCCTAAATTCATTCATATTCACGTATGTGGATTTATAATCATCTTTTCACAAGATTATTCTCAGAAATATTCATCCACCTGAAATACACATTTGTTTTTTCCTAGTACTGACAACTAACTTCAGGGGATCATATGATGGCCCCAATGGGAGTTCATCATCCCCGTGTACCACATCACTGTGTGGAGAATGACGAGTTAGAAAGGCTAAAAGCTATCTTGTTAGGAATTTTCAGCAAAATTGAGGTGCTCCAAAACCTAGAGGAAGGATTTCCATCACTGGCCAATCAGCTACGGGCGCTCAAACTTGAGTGATTTGTCCACAGGGAGGGTCACGCTGCTTATTCAGCAAATCACCCTGCGGCTAGAATCTGCTGTGTGCACCGGGAAACGACCAGATAGCAACGCAAAGATACAGCACTGAAAATTCTGTGGGCTCCTGCCAGCTGTGCAATCACTGTGGTCAGTGATGAATTCTGGGTTTGAGACGGGGGAAGAAAGCAGTCCAATTCGGTTATCCACACCGGTCATACCACAGAGGAAGCCAGCGGCCACCATCTTGGAGAGCTGACATCACCATTGCTGTTTTCGACTGATCGCATCTCATTCAGCTATAGAACAGGTAATTTCAGGCTGCCATTCACCTGCATCTCACAGACAAATTACTCAGGCTCAGTGCTAAAGAACCCACAGAAATTTCTTCTTAGAGCCTGCTCCTATCAAAACATACACCGAGCACGGAGCGGCCAAATTCCGGCTCCTGGAACTGCTCTGGCCCAGGGCTAAAGAACCCGCAGAAACTGCTTCTCGGTCCGGGTCCTGCTGAATACTGTGGAGGTAAATACCAACCGATCCTTCATAGGCAGTGGCAACAGGATTGAGATGGGGCTTGTGAGGGCCAATCAGGACTCACCCGTTGCTTTGGTCACCCTGCAAATGGAACTAAATGCTGCCGTTCGCATGGGATACCAACATGGCAGAGATCTGATGTCATCACAAAGCTGTGGAGGAGATAACTTCATCAATACCAGTGACGACAGAAACAGTAGGTCTGTTGGTAAAGAAAGTGACTCACAAACACCCAAGTCTCTCTCACTTTGTCATCAAGCCAGAGGGGCAGAGCAGAGTTGCCGCCTGCGCCTGGAAGAGGCCCAGCGACCCACCAGCGTGGTAGTCACGTCACCACAATTCTCGTAGGGGCAGAGCATTGCCGCTGCCTGTGCCCGGAACAGGCCCAGTGACCCACAGGCGTGGTTGTCACGTCACCCCAATTGGAGTAGGGGCAGAGCAGAGCCACAGCCCGAGCCCGCGAAGTAGTCAGACCTGCAACGGACCTGCGGAACAGGCCCAGCAGCCTGCCGGCATGGTAGACACATCACCCCAATTGGAGTAGGGGCAGAGCAGAGCCGCTGCCCGTGCCCGCAAGGTAGGCAGACCTGCCACTGACTGGCAGAACAGGCCAGGCGGCCTGCCGGCATGGTAGACACGTCACCCCAATTGGAGTAGTGGCAGAGCAGAGTCGTCGCCCACGCCCGGAACAGGCCCAGCGACCCGCTGGCGTGGTAGACACGTCACCCCAATTAAAGTAAGGGCAGAGCAGAGAGGCCGAACGTGCCTGCAAGGTAGCCAGTCCTGCGACCGACCGGCAGAACAAGCCCAGGGTTCCAACTACAAATCATAATATGATGGAGAAAAATAAACCAAACAAAATAGAAATACAAGCAGTTCAGAGGAGGCATGTTGTATAGTTGGAGTTGCCTTTTTCATGATATAGCGTAGGAGTTAAAAATCTACTCAAGTATTTCTTGAAATAGATTTCCATGTGTTTTTAAACTTAACAAATATGTGAATACCTGTCTCCCTTTCTCTGTAGCCTATTCAGCACATGTATTTTAATATGAACATATAGAATCCTACCTGGTGCCACACGTACATTCTGGTGAGGTGGCTGACTTGGCAGATACAAATTGTGATAAGAGACCACTCCTACAAAACGCTGTTGGAATTGAATATTCAACCTATGGGTTAGCTTCCTAGTTGAACAACATTATACGTAAATCCATTTTCACAAAAATGAATACTTTTGGATCTGTGGATTATATATATTTCATGATGAATTTCGATTGGTGTATATATTGCTACTTTTTAATGTCTGTGTGTGTGTGTGTGTGTGTGTATAAATATACACTCTACAGATTTTTCAAAATATGAAATATATGTGTCTTACTATACAATCCATAAATTCATTCATATTCATGTATATGGATTTATAATCAACTTTCACATGGTTATTCTCAGAAATATTCATCCACCTGAAGTACATATTTGTTTCTTAGTACTGAAAACTAACTTCAGTGAATGGTGCATACAAATCCTAATATTTCTATCATAACTGACCCAGTTTAACATCAATGCAAGTAGATTCCTATGGGACATGATGTGTATTTTGATGTTCATTTTTATTCAACACGGGTACATTACTATTTCTGCAGTTTATGCACATCATAGGATGTATATTTTATTCACAATGTAGCAAATTTATAGCCATTTGTTTCACTTTCAATCACATCCTGCTTTAGAACCCATGAATTCCTCCATGTTTCTTGCCTGGTATTTTCATAAGAACTCTTTCCATACATATTATTTTCAAATTCCATAATCACTTTTGAAGCAAAACTCACACATCATTCATGATAAACAATAATCCTAATATAACCAATAGATGTATAACTGATTACAATGAATGATTGTATATCAATATAAGATTCCTTATATATTTTCAGATATCAATTCCATCTATTATTTAAAGGGGAACCAGTTATATTATTTATTCACACAATGGTCTATTCATACATTATCTCTATATTCATAGACACAGGGTACACCTCTTTGTACCCCCAATACTACTTTATACGTCTTCAAAATACTGCTCTCAGAAATGGTGGAAGAAATACTCATGTCATTTGATCTACATATACATTTTGTCACAGTAATATTCAGGACACAAAATGCAAAGGTCACTCTTCTGATTGTACCAAAGCCTAAACGGAAATGAGCATGCATTACTAAAAACATCCATGTCCAGGTTGCCTAATGCTCTCAAATGTCAATCCTATTAGTGACTACATATTTGTTTCTTCCTAAGATTATATATTCAACCTCAACCCTGTTGAAAATGTCTAATCCTATCACTCAACTTATACTTTGCCTGATTTCCTAATGTCTCTACTGATATCTGCTTTCCTACATATTTACCCCAGTTCAATATTGTGACTGACTCTTCACATGTGCTGACATTTACATTCACTCTAGCCGAAACCCTATTGCTAAAGAACTTTTCCTACAAATCCTATACTCACTCTTCTTTCTGAAGCTACCATCTTTCTTCAAAATCCTACCGACTATCCTACTTTGAATGGATGTTCTCTTCGACATTCATCTTTCAGAATGATTCCTAACCAAAATCGAACATGTTATTAATCCTAACCATACACTGTTCCCTCAATCTAACTTTACATAAGAACAGGGACAGAGTGTTCTTAAAATACAGGAATGTTGGGTATCTTCCACCTGTTGAGAACCTCAAAGGTCCATGCAGAAATGATCCCTGGAGAAGATGTAGGCATCTATGAATGACCTGAGAGAGCAAAAGTCTTCTTCCATTGCAAACAACCTGATCAGGATGAAGGGTTGTGTCTGAATCAGCCTCTCTCTTCTTAATGTAGAGAAGATGGACCAAAGGAGGCCTGTGTGGAGAGCTGTTCCAGGGTGCCAATGGTTGATATACCATTCTAACTTGTGAAACTGTCCCAGGTAGTAGGGGCAGCCTCCATCTCATGGGACTCTTGGAAGCAGCTGTTAGGACAAAGTGGTTGCCCCGGCAGTGACCTCATTCACTTACTGAAGGAAGACACCTCACCTCTCTTCCTTGGTGATGGAACTCTCTGAAATTGGGATCCCGGAAGCCAGGCACCCAGAGCCAGTCCCAGTACCAGTCCCTGTAGGCTCACTTGTTTGGATTTACCAAGGACAGAGTCAGTCTTTCTTGGTGCCTACTGATGTGAGGTTGGCCTAATGCTAGGAGAGCTCTGAAGACAGGCCTTTCCTGAGAAAAAGTCAGTTGCTCACTGCAGTCTCCTGACAAATTCACAGAGTTGGCCAAGGAGACCAGATCTGAGACAGGACAGGCTACTACGAGGGAACATAGTATGGCCCACCAGTCAGAGCACACTCCAAATAGTCACAGACCTACTTGGGGGAAGGAGGTGCCTTTGTGGGTGTGGGTGTGGGTTTGTGGTTTTGTCTCATGTTCTGAGTATTTGTAAGAAAGGCAGTTTGTTTGGTTTGGAGTGAACAGTTTCTTGTACGTCATTTCACAAGGCAAGTGTTTCTATGTCTGTGTATCCCACTGTGTCCGTGGTTCTAGACATTGGAAAAGAGAATGCATCAATAGATGTGTCCTGTCTAGTACAAAGCTTCCCAGCATTCAACCTGCCCAATTTATGAATGGACATCCGCTTAACTTATGGATGGGCAACACCTCTTATTCCAAGGTTCCTGTTTTCTTCCTGAATTCTGGCCACTCACCAGAATAAGTTCATGGTTTTGTGTCCAAGGTATGTACCACCTCCAACCTCTGTGAAATGGCCTTGTACTGGATAGCTGAAGGAAATGGCGAGCATCTCAGAAAACTCAGATATCAGTGTGACCAGGAAAGTCTCAGTGGAGAAACCCTTTTTTGGCTATTTGCTTACCTATGGTTCTGTTGCCCTGAATGTCAGGAAGGTATTTACCTCAGGCGACACCTTAGTGAAGCCTGAAGAAAACAGTTTTCAAATGGAAATGAATGGGCATCACCTGTGGCTCTTTGGTTAATTGCTTGGGAAAGGAATATGTCTTAATAAGTCTCTTAGCCATGTGAGTGGCTGCAGCTTAGATTCTCAGCATCTGATGGATCTAAAGAAAGATGCCATGTGTGCATCCAAAACCAAAATGGCCAAAAAGCAGTCATTGTTGATGAAGTCTCTCACCTTCCTCTGTAAGGTTCCTGACTTCCATCAAGTGAGAATAGGGATACTTTGTGTCAAATTAGTTCTTAAAAGCCCTGCAGAGGCTAGCTAATAGGTGCTTGGGGTTTCTCATGACTCCAATTCACATAAAGAATCTATACCTGACTGACATAGGCCTCAAATTGGAGAAGCAGAGCAGTATTAACGGTATGTCTATTTGATCACTCCTGGTTCACAGAAAGGGTGTGCAGGCCACCCTGACTTTAGGCAAATGAGGGGCAAGGGAGCTTATTTGGATGCTCTCTTGGGCTGCGCCCCTCATTGAAACCTCCATCCAGAAGTTATGATGAGTGTCTTTATGGAAGAAGTTGAAGACCATGTGGGAGTGTTTTGGTTTTAATTGTGGTCATTTGTTTGGCGGTTGGAAGAAATGACTGTGTCCACCTGGGCTTGAACTCTGGTGTGATTCCTCTTAGAGACTGATTTCTGGAAGTGACCTCAGAGAAGTATTGCCATGAATTGTGTTGGAATTTTAGGAGGCCACACAAGAGACTCCCCCTTGGAAACTGAGATCTAAGCACTGGTTGGTTTTCTAGAGAGCACTGGGAATCTCAGCCAGGATATCACATGATTTTATTCTGAAAGACTTGGCAGCCATAGTTGAGAGTCAAAACACACATGAACCTCACATTGTATATCTCAATGGGCCTTGCTTCATGGGACCTTTTGGCCATTCTTTTGAATGCCTTGCCAGTGAGAGTTCTCCAGAGATTTCATTGAAATGAACTTCCTCACCATTTAATGGTTCCTGAAAGAATTGAAACCCACAGTGCCTCCAACTTCATCGTTGAAAAATGACTAGATAAATACCATGAAATTTTTTTAATTCCCATGACCATGTGGCATGGGAGAAACTTTTGATGTCCTGTTGCTGATCAAAAGTGTACCAGACAGTGCCTTGATTGACTGGGTTTCATAAAAATGGTGTATAACAGAGATGCTAGTTAGTTGGAGCCTGCTGAGTAGTGGGGCCAGAGCTGTGGTGTGCAGGTGTGTGATGAAACATGTGTGGTGGGGCCATGTAAATCTGCCATTGGCTTCCAAATGGCTTGTGAATGACATGGTGCAGCCAGCAGACCCTTGCATGTAAAGGCATCTTGTTACCTGGAGAGTATTCAGGGCAATGTTCAGAATCAGGTTGCTTTGGTCAAGCGGGCAAGCTATGTGGGATAGAAGTCTGGTTGGTGCATTCTCCTGCAGACCCTGACTCACAACATGTGACAGAACTCCCTCCAGCACTGTGTCCCAGTTGAACTCCTTGTATTTCATGAAGCAAATACCAAACTCCTAGTGCAGCAGCTAGAAACACGACGAAAATTTGAGGATGACCAAATGGCTTCACAGTCTACACAGGGAGACTTTTAGCCCCCAGTGGCAACAGTTTACCTACAAAGAGAGATTTCAGCACTTCTGCCTCATGTCCACTGGAAAATAAAAAAACCATGTCCTCCAGGTCACATATATGCAGACCCAGGTCTGATGGTCTCACGACAAAGGAAGCTAAAGCTCCTGACAACAACATATATTTCAAGTGCCAACCTCAGAGGAAGTTTCTCAAGCAGTCTTTAGGATTGCAGAGTTCCATGTTTGTGGTATTTTTACCCTGTTTCTTACTTTTGGAATCTCCTCTACAACCTCCAAAGATGTGAACTCCTGAACATTTTCCATTGCAGATATGTATTCACAGATTTTCTAACTTTTCTTCTCTAATTGTGTCTTACTTGGTGCGAAGGTAATGTCAAGGAATTGTTCTGAATGAGAGTGGGAAGATTTTTGTGTACCACATATTTGCATACACTTTGGATTCATTTTCCAAATTTCCATTTAAAATACTAAATCCCTGACTGTCAGGGGTAGAAGGAATTTCTCCTTCATAGAATAGCCTGACACTTACAAGAAACAGCCCCCTGGGAGACATCCTGCCTAGGAGATATCCTGTAACCATCTGTCTCCCTGAGACATCATGGGGCCATCTGCCTTACTGAAACATCCTGAGGTTATCTCACCTTGTGAAGACATCCAGGAACTGCCAATAAGAGAGCTTTCCCATACCCAGTATATAAATACCCCTGTGTGAACAATAAAAATTTGCAGCTTGATTAAAACTCCTGTCTTGCTGTCATCTCTCGTGTCTCTTGTCCCTTCATTACTCCCCATCTAGGTTCACCACCCCCGTTGATGTGTCCTGCCGGCCGGGATATCTGGCACCTACCTACTGGGGCTCGAGCCTTTGACTGAGGGGGAAACCTGTCCTCAGGGAAGACTTAAAAAAGCGGAGCTTGCGATTGCCTCAGCAGACACCACCGAAAGACAGATCCAGGAGGAGAGTGGGGATGACACATGGTGAGTGACCCACCATGGGACAAGCAGTTTCGTCACATGATTTGTTTTTGTCAGGCCTCAAGGAGGCCCTCAAGACATAGGGGGCACATGTTAAGAAAAAGGACTTAAAATTATTCTTTTCATACATAGGAGAATTGTGTCCATGATTTCCCCCTGAAGGGTCCATTGATGATAGAAAATGGCTTAGAGTAGGAGACTGTTTAAACCATTTTTTTTGTTGTTGTTGAAGAAAAAGTCCTAGAACAAAGGTATATTAGACCTTTTGTAGACATTAATATTTTATAAGATTTTTAAACACCTAGAAAAATTTGTAAGTTTAAATTTAAAGACATTTATATTTATCTGTTTATCCAATTTAAATTGAACCATTTAAATCACGTGAATTAAAGATCTTTGGATCCACTTTGAAATAGTAAGCTTGCCTTAATTTGATTTTAATTGGAGTCAGTGGTCTTTTCTTGCATCCTGGTGTAATATTTTGTAGTTTCCCATCGAGATGACACTGCCCCAATAGATCACAAGACCAGACTACTGGAAATTCTGAAGCTGGCCTTTCCTCCAGGGCTCCGGCATGGAGAGGCAATTTCCAAGGCCTTGGTGTGAGATTTTGGTCCAGGGAGCACTGCAGTGAACCACCGCCCTAAAACTATTAGCAAGCACATGGTGGAGGAGGCCTCCATAGGTAAGTGGCGCCTATATAACATCTGATATCCGGTTAAGGGAGATCTCTTCTGATGACAGAGTGGTGTCCTGGGGAGACACACATATACTCCTGTCTGGTACAGTAACGAGAATCATTCTGTCCTCTGTTATGTTCTGTAGGGAATTCCTCTGAAAGCATAGAGAGGTGCCAATGGGCACGCAGGAGCTCCTATCCCAGAGCTTTAGCAAGACGTTGCATAGTTCCTCTGTTTTTCTGTTTCTGCGCTGGTTTTCTGTTTTTTTTGTGTGTTTTGTTCTGTGTTTCATATGTTTTTTTTTTTTTGGTTTGTTTAAGTGTGTTTTGTTGTGTGATTTCTGTGGTAAAACTTAACTGAAAATGGGTAATAAAGCAAGTAAACTGACACCCATTTGGACTGTGTTTTAAAGAACTGTGATGAACTTTAATAACCTTTGTTAAGCAGGATGAGAGAAGCCCCTAGCTGGCTGCCTGGAGCACACCCACTGCAGAGGGCAATGCCTGCTGGGGACCTAAGAACTGAGTATCTCCCAGGTTAACACGTGAAACTCCTTAAAACCCCTTGTCCCTTCAGATCGATAGAATCACAACCATTGGGCAGAGACCCCTGTTTTTCTCCTTTGTTAGCAAAGCAGTAAATCTCCCTTTTTCTTTTTCTCAAACCCTGTCCTCATTATTAAATTGGTATTAATTGGCTTCAAAATCAGGAACCAAACTTTAAGTTACAATTTTTGGTACCCCCCACACCCCGGAACTCTTTGAGAGCTGACTACTGAAATGTTAGGAGACGGAGCGTGCTTGGGGTGGAACCGAACAAGAGGAGCTAAACCTGTAAGTGAAAGGAGGGACTGAGGGACTTCCAGCAGCTGCCCAAGCCCTGTTGCTTCAGAGAATTACCTACTTCCTTCCCTGCACTCTAAGGATTTTGCCATCTCTGTTTTCTTAAACAAGAGAAAAAGAAAAAGGGGACACTAAATACAGTAAAGTCACCATGGAGACCCTTGATTTTACATTTCAGGTTGTCCCTCTGTGAAAACATCTGGTTCCCTTGTGGGAAAATCTATGGTGCCACTGGTGTAGGAGATTTTTCTCTTATCTGCTCTGGTTTAAAGGCTTCTGTCTGTAAGCCATAGTCTGGAGCTCCTTTCAGTCTGTCTTGTGTCTTCTTTTCTGGCCCTTTAAGACATGTGCAATAATGTGTTGATATTATAAATCATTTTTTGGGAATGATCTTAGCTGAATGTGTATCTAAATGATGATGTTTTATTGTAACAATCTGGCATCTGAATGGGTTTTTGAAGCATTGCACAATCTTGCAGTTAAAAGTCGGGTTTAGGAAATTGTTTAGTTTATGATTTCAGATAATTCATGCCAGAGAACTTAAATACTTAGGATGGAAAACTAGAGAACTCTACTTCCAAGTTGGCAAGTAACTTCCCAATCATTCAGGCTTTTTTTTCACCAATTTTTAATTGGGTAGCCTGGGAAAATGTCACTGTGTGTACCAGTGCATTAATTTGGACAAGGATAGTAAATCATAGTATGGTATCTGTTGACAAAACAAGATATAAAGATGTAAAATTTTGTAAACTGTGTCTTAAACTTGTATCATAAAATTTTGTGAATTTTGTCTTAAAATTGTATTATAATTTTCAACATCTGAACCTGAAAATTATGGTTGAAATGCCTTAGGCCTGAGGTGTCTGCTCAGAATAGCAGCTTTTTCCTGCTCTTTCCAGACCTCAGCCAGGACTTATGTTGAATGGCAAATGAAAGAGGCCTGCAAGCTCAGTAGGAGAGTGATCTGAGGCCTAAAAAAAATTAAATTGTATGGTATTTACTAATTAATGGCCAGTCAATTATTCTAGGACTCTTATTTTTTCCTTAGATTCTTTATTTTTTTTTTTTACCTCATGATTTTGATCCTAAAGACCTAGGATGATGTTTTTCTGACCAGTTCTATCTTTGACTAACTGTGTAGTTTTTGAAACATTGCAATGGATATTTCACCTGGAAAAGCTACAAGGCCTTTACTATTATTATGTGTGCACAATTTTGTTATGTGTTGTATGTCTATATAATCATATGTCCGTATATCATATATATGATACACAAATTAACATTTATAAAGAGCACTCATTAAAACAAAAATGCTCACAAAAACAAATTTTAAAAAGTGGATCCAAAGATCTTTAATTCAAGTGATTTAAATAGTTGAATTTAAATTGGATAAAGAGATAAAAATAAATGTCTTTAAATTTAAGCTTACAAGTTTTTCTAGGTGTTCAAAAATCTAATAAAATATTAATGTCTACAAATGTTCTAATATGCCTTGGTTCTAAGACTTTTCCTTCAACAAAAAAATGGTTTACACTGTTCAATATATTTGTCTAATATATTGATAAATAAGTAAAGTAAATTTGATATGGGATTACTCATTCATGAGTACTTTTGTTAGATATCTGATTGATTTACTAAGGACTGTATAAGTTTGTACTAATGTCTGTATAAGATTGTAATAATCAGTCATGTGTTAAAGAGACAAAAATTTCTTAAAACATAAGTTTACCCATAACATTGTGTTTATTAAGTTTTATTTTTTCTAGAGCAAGCAACCATAAAAATTAAACAACTGATTAAATAAGAACTGTTATTTTAGAGCACTGTACTGCCATTTCTTTAAAAGCTAAACTTGGTTAATGTAGAAACTTCAATGTAATTGTGATGCTATTAATGTGCTCATATCTTTCAGGTATACAAATCTGTAAGGTAGAAACTTTAAAAGAGCAGTATTTCAAGCTGGTGTTCTGAAGTTGTATGGTAAAAAAATATATTGGGCATTCATTTACCTCTTATCAATAAGATATGTAAAGTTGTATGTTACTTTTTACATTGGGGAACAATTTAAATGTATTTTTATGTTAATGAGAGTCTAATCTATATAAAGGTTAAAAACTTTCAGCCTTTCTTAAATTCATGTTTTAAATGTGATATCATATGGTGTTAACTAATGTTCATGTGACCTCAAATAATATATGTAATCTTTGTAAAATGATATTTAAAAAAACAAAGATCATCTTTAGAAGTAAAACACTTAAGTTTTATAAAGAGCCCTGCCTTACCTGAGATAAGGCTCTGTGTCCCATCTTACTATATATGAGAATGACTACGAAAGCAGTAGGTCAGATATTATTTCATTTAAAGTTTTGTTCAAAAGTTGTTTTTTTTCTGTCAAGATTTCTAGGATCTCAAACAGGGGATATAATGTATAACTCAGCTTAAAACTTCAGGGTAGCTATTACACGAACTAAGTATTTTTACTCTTGTTAAAAAATTTTATTTTGTAATTTCCTTATAAGTGATCTAAAGATTCCTTGTTAGTGTTTTACAGAAGTGTTGCTTTAAGAACACAACATGGGTTAATTTAAGATAATAAGTCATCACCTACAAGACAGACAGAATAATACAGATTCCAGTTAATAAAAAAGATAAATAATTATAAAGTTATAGACATTAAAGCCCAGTACTCCTAATATAAGGCTGTTAAAATTTATTTGCTGGATGATTAAGATTAGGATTTATATTAAAGTTACATGAAAAGGGACAAGAAAACCAATATTTGGCTCTTGCCCTCTGAGTCAGTCTGAATCCAGGGAACAAGGGACTTCTCAAAGAGCTTTGCAACTCTGGGCCTCATAACTTCCCAATTAGGAAGATTAATGAGACCCCTGGAGAACAGAAAGCCAATCAGTGCATTTGCTAAGAAGAGGAGAGTCATCAGAGAAGGGAGACATCCCTGATGCTTCCAAGGGTAGCCACATGGTCAAGCAAGACCTGGACCCACCTAGCGCAAATGGCACTAGCAGAACTGAGAAGCTGCTCTCAAGTTTCCCCAGGAATGACTCCCATAAAAGCTCAGCTGACTGTTAACAACAGATAGAAACAAAAGTCAGTTTGACTGTTTCATGATAAACACTTAGGAAAGACAGTTAAAACCAAAATACAGCCATTCCTGGGCATTTTAAATAATAATAATAATAATAATAATAATAATAATAATTTTTTATACACATTATGTTAGCCTCCCAAAATAAGTAAGACTGGAGGCTACAAAGAAGGATTCCCAGAAAGGAATGCCTGATAACTATAAAAAGAGACTATCAAGAGGAGCTGCCAGAGGCAGAAATTTTTAGTTTAAGGCCTACAGATATTCCTAACCTACAGGTAGGGTTGGTGTTTGCTAGTACGATTATCCAGCCCTGAGTAACAGAATTAAAGGTTTCTCTATTACACACAGAGGTCATACTAGTAAAATGATTTTGCAAGATCAGATGATATTAAATCATTAAACTGTATCTTATGGAGAGGGATAACTGTAACACTAAATGTTAAATATTAAGTTGACAGTCCTGATAACTGGGAATATTAAAGCCTGCTGAGGGAACTTCTATACAGTGACATGTTCCAGCTGCTGCAACATTTTTTCAGTACTCATGGTTCTTGTTTCTCACACAGAAGAACCCATCCCCAGATGAATTTACAACCTGTTCTTCCCCAACCAGACTTCAAAACGAACTGATTTCTAAAAGGCAACTCATGTCCCTCAACTGACTTCTAAAAGGCAACTCATGTCCCTTATACTGTGCCCACTCACGTCACTCTCTCTCAGCTCAGAAGAAGCCAAAATGAGTGACGCCTCTCGTCTTACAACTATGGAGCAAAAAATAAATAGAATATCAATATAAGTAATTAATTAAGTCAGGTAAAACCAGGAATCCAATATTGGGTGAGTTCTAAAAATTTGGAGACTGTTACCTGAGGGATTAAAATTCCCTCATTGCTCTTTCCCTACCCTATCAAAAATTTGGAAGGGACACATTAAAAAAGGGGGAATGATTTGCATTTCTCTGACTGCTAGAGATGGTGAGCATTTTTTCATATACTTGTTGATTGATTGTATGTCCTCTTCTGAGAAATTTCTGTTCAGGTCCTTGGCCCATTTGTTGATCGGGTTATTCGTTATCTCATTGTCTAATTTTTTTAGTTCTTTGTATATTCTGAATATTAGCGCTCTGTCTGAAGTGTGAGGAGTAAAGATTTGTTCCCAGGACGTAGGCTCCCTATTTACCTCTCTTATTGTTTCTTTTGCTGAGAAAAAACTTTTTAGTTTGAGTAAGTCCCATTTGTTGATTCTAGTTATTAACTGTTGTGCTATGGGTGTCCTATTGAGGAATTTGGAGCCCGACCCCACAGTATGTAGATCATAGCCAACTTTTTCTTCTATCAAACGCCATGTCTCTGATTTGATATCAAGTTCCTTGATCCACTTTGAGTTAACTTTTGTGCATGGCGAGAGTAAGGGATTCAGTTTCATTTTGTTGCAAATCTCACTCCAGTAAGATTGGCAGCCATTAGGAAGTCAAACAGCAACAAGTGCTGGCGAGGATGTGGGGAAAAGGGTACTCTTGTACATTGCTGGTGGGACTGAAAATTGGTGCGGCCAATTTGGAAAGCAGTATGGAGATTTCTTGGAAAGCTCGGAATGGAACCACCATTTGATCCAGCTATTCCCCTACTCGGTCTATTCCCTAAAGACCTAAAAAGAGCACACAATAGGGACACTGCTACATCCATGTTCATAGCAGCACAATTCACAATAGCAAGACTGTGGAACCAACCTAGATGCCCTTCAATAGACGAATGGATAAAAAAAAAATGTGGCATTTATACACAATGGAGTATTACTCTGCATTAAGAAATGACAAAATCATAGAATTTGGAGGGAAATGGATGGCATTAGAGCAGATTATGCTAAGTGAAGCTAGCCAATCCCTTAAAAACAAATGCCAAATGTCTTCTTTGATATAAGGAGAGTAACTAAGAACAGAGTAGGGACGAAGAGCATGAGAAGAAGATTAACATTAAACAGGGATGAGAGGTGAAAGGAAAAGGGAGAGAGAAGGGAAATTGCATGTAAATGGAAGGAGACCCTCAGGGGTATACAAGATTACATAAAAGAGGAAGTGAGGGGAAAGGAGAAAAATATAAGGGGGAGAAATGAACTACAGTAGAGGGGGTAGAGAGAGAAGAGGGGAGGGGAGGGGGGAGGGGGGATAGTAGAGGATAGGAAAGGCAGCAGAATACAACAGACACCATAATGGCAATATGTAAATCAATGGTTCTGCAACTGATGTGATTTTGCAATCTGTATATGGGGTAAAAATGGGAGCTCATATCCCACTTGAATCAAAGTGTGAAATATGATATATCAAGAACTATGTAATGTTTTGAACAACCTACAATAAAAATTAATTTAAAAAATATTAAAAAGCAAAAAAAAATGGGGGGGAATGATAAACCCAACCTGATCATTTATTAAAATTGGCAGCCATCTTGCCACAAAGTAATGAAAAGATAATTTTGCTTTCCTATAAATTACTGCAGATTCTGAATCTGCTTGGAATGCCTGTCCGTGCCTTGAACTCACCCATGCCTGGCTCTCTGACCAGATAGCAGCCCTCTCTGAAAAGTTAGTGACACCTCATAAATATTGGCCTTCTCTGTCCAGACAACGACTCTCGTGAGTCTCTAATGGTCCTCATAAATTCTGATGATGGGGCCAGCAAAAAAAAAAATTGTAAACTAGCAATAGCGTGATGCTTCTCCGAGTTCTGTTATCTGTAACCCCCCTTTTGTGTAACTTACTGGACTATAAAGCTTGGCTGTAGGAAAGGTGGGGTTGCTGTCTTGTTTCTGCCATTTTGAGAGGGATAGGCAGCTCAGCCAGTGGAAAAATAATAAGCTTGCTTTAATTTGATTTTAATTGGAGTCAGTGGTCTTTTCTCCTGTCCTGGTCAAACAGGTAAACACTCCACAAACATGGAGCTCTGCCGGCCTAAAACTTATTGAGAAACTCTCCCTGACCTTGGGCACTTGAAATATATGTTGTTGTCAGGAGCTTTAGCTTCTTTGTAGTGAGACCATCAGAGCTGGGTCTGCATCTATGTGACCTGGAGGACATGGTTTCTTATTTTCCAATGAACATGAGGCAGGAGTGCAGAATTCTCTCTTTGTAGGGAAACTGTTGTCACTGAAGGCTAAGTGTCTCCCCATGTGGTATGTGAAGCCATTTGCGCATCTTCCACATTTCATGGTGTTTCTTGCTGCTGCACTGGGGGTTTAGTATTTGCTTCATGAAATACAAGGAGATCAACAGGGAATCAGTGCTGGAGGGATTTCTCACACGTGTGGTGGGTCAGGGTCTCCAGGAGAATCCACCAATGAGGCTTATATCCCACATAGCTTGCCCCCTCAACCATTGCAACCTGATTCTGAACACGGCCCTGAAACCTCTCCATATATCAAGATGCCTTTATATGAAGAGATCAGACATATACGGATTACTGGCTGCACCATGTCTGCCACAAGACATTTGGAAGTCAATGGCAGATCCAAATGGCCCCACCAAGATATTTTATGACACAACTGCACACCACAACTCTGGGTCACTACTCAGCAGGCGCCAACATACAGGATTCTTTCTTCTACACCATTTTCATGAAACCCAGTCAATCAAGGCACTCTCTGGTAAACTCATGATCAGCAACTGCACATCCAAATGTTCTTCAGTGCCACTTGGTCATAAGAATTTCAAAAATTTCATGGTATTTATCTAGCCATTTTTCAAGGATGAAGTTGGAGGCACTGTGAGTTTCAATTCTTTCAGGAACCATTAAATGGTGAGGAATTTCATTTCAATGAAAGCTCTGGAGGACTCTCACAGGCAAGGCTTCCCATGGAGTGGCCAAAAGGTCACATGAAGCCAGGCCCATTGAGGTCTACAATGCTAGGTCCATGTGTGTTTTGAATCTCAACTATGGTTGCCAAGTCTTTCAGAATAAAATCATGTGATATCGTAGCTGAGATTCCCAGTGTTCTGTGGAGAGCCACCTGGGCCTATATCTCAGTTTCCAATGGGGACTCTCATGCGTGGCCTCCTGAAATCCCAACACAATTCATGGCAATTCTTCTCTGAGGTCAGGTCCAGAACGCAGTCTCTAAGGGGAATCACACCAAAGTTCAAGCCATGGTGGACACAGTTATGTCTTCCAACTGCCACACAAATGACCACAATTAAAACCAAAACACTTTCACATAGCCCTCGTCTTCTTCCATGTAGTCACTCATCAAATCCTCTGGCTGGACATTTCCAAAAGGGGTGAAGTCCAAGACCCTGTCCAAAATATGCTCCCTCGCCCCTATTTTGCCTAAGGTCAGTGTGGCCTAAACACCTTTCCTGTGAACCAGGAGTGATCAAATAGGCCTGACCTTATTACTGCTCCACTTCTCCAATTTGAGGCCTACTGACTGCCAGGTATAAATTCTTTATATGAATGGGAGTCATGAAAAAACCCAAGCATCTATGGTCTAGCCTTTGCAGGCCAGGATGGAGGTCAGGAACCTTACAGAAAATGCTGAGAGACTTCATACACAATGACTGCTATTTTGACCATTTTGTATTTGTAGCACACATGGAATCTTACCTTAGATCCATCAGGTGTTAAGAATCTAAGCAGCAGCCTCACACAGGTTCACGAGGCTGATTCAGACACATCCCTTTTGGAAGCAATTAAGCAAAGAGCCACAGGTGATGCCCATTCATTTCCATTTGAAAACTGTTTTCTTAAGGCTTCACAAAGGGGTGGCCTGAGGCAAAGACCTTCCTGACATTCAGGGCAATGAAGCAATAGGTAAGCAAATGGCCCAAAGCAAGGATTCTCCACTGAGACTTTACTGGTCACATTGATATCTGAGTTTTCTGAGATCCTCCCATTCCCTTCAGTTATCATGTACATGGCCATGTCACAGTGCTTGGAGGTGGTACATATCTTGGACACAAAACCATGAGCCAATTCTTGAGAGTGGCCAGAATTCAGGAAGAAAACAGAAACGTAGTAAGATAGTAGGTGTTGCCCATCCATAAGGCAAGCCACAGTCCATGCGTTAATTGGGCAGGATGAATGCTGGGAAGCTTTCTACAAGACAGGAAACATCCATTGATGCATTTTCTTTTCTAATGTCTACAACCACGGACACAGTGGGAGAAACAGACATAGAAACACTCGCCTTGTCAAACAATTTACTAGAAAAAGTCCATTCCAATCCAAACAAACCACCTTTCCTACCTATTCTCAGAACATGAGACAAAACCACAAACTCACACCCACACCCACAAAGGCACCTCCTTCCCCCAAGTAGGTTTGTAACTATCCAGAGTGTCCTTTGACTGGTGGGTCATACTATGTTCCCCTGATATGGCCTATCCATTCTCAGATCTGGTCTCCTTGGCCAACTCTGTGATGTTGTCAGGAGCATGTGGAGAGCCACTACCTACTTTCTCAGGAAAGGTCCCTGGCATGTGGCCATCCTCACATCAGTAGGTACCAAGAAAGACTGACTCTGTCCTTAGTAACACCAAACAAGTGAGCCCACTGGGACTGGGACTTGGATTGGCTCTCAGTGCCTGGCTTCCTGGATCCCAAGTTTAAAGTGTTCCATCACCAAGGAAGTGAGGTAGGTTACTTCCTTCAGGAATTTAATGAGGTCACTGCCTTGGCAAACACTTTGTCCTAACAGTTGCTTCCATGGGTTCCATGAGATGGAGGCTGCCCCTACTTCCTGTGACATTTTCACAAGTTAGAATGATATATAAATCAAAGGCACCAAGAAACAGCGCTCCACAAAGGCCTGGTTTGGTCCGTCTCCTCTACATTAAGAGAGAGGCTGATTCAGCCACATCCCTTCATCCTGACCAGGTTTTTTGGCAATGGAAGATGACTTTTGCTCTCTCAGGTCCTTCATAGCTGCCTACATCTTCTTCAGGGATCATTTCTGCATGGACCTTTGAGGTTCTCAGCAAGTGGAAGATCCCCTACATCCCTATATTTTAAGGCCAACTCTGTCCCTGCTCTTCTCTAAAGTTAGATTGAGAGATCACTGTGTGGTTACGGTTAATAACAGTTTCGATTTGGGTTAGGAATCATTCTGCAGGATGAATAATGGTATTGGGAATCTGTGATATTTATAAGAATATAGACGTGAGTTAAAAGTATGGAAACAGAAATCTAGGTAAGATTTGCATCCCAGAAGGGCATTGAGACCTTGATTGGGATACTTAGCAATGTTATACTTTCTGCACAAATGTCTCAGATAAATCCATACACAATGGCATAGGACGTTGTACCTTGGATGATTGAATGTCGAAGAGAACCTCCAGTCAAAAAGGGATAGTCGGTGGAATTAGGAAGATAGTCAGTAGGTTTAGAAAGAAGGGTGAGAATAAGATTTGGAAAAAAGTTCTTTACCAATAGGGTTTCGGTTAGAGAGTGAATATTAATGTCAGCCCATGTTAAGTGTCAGTCACAATAATGAATTTGGGAAAATATGTAGGAAAGGAGGTATCAATAGAGACCTTAGGAAATCAGGCAAATTATTAAGTGAGTCATAGGATTAGGCATTTTCAACAGGGTTGAGGTTGAATATATAACCTTAGGAAGAAAGAAATATGTAGTCACCAATAGAATTGACATTTGAGAGCATTAGGCAACCTGGACATGAATGTTTTTAGTAATTCATGCTCACTTTCCATTTAGGCTTTGTTGAAAATAAATAAAATAGGTACTTGTCTCTTCCTGTTTTTCTGTATGCTTAAGAAAACACTCTTGAAATCTTGAAAACTTTTTGCTAATCTTGTTCCCAGAATGTGCTGTCCCCAACTGCCAAACTGCAGAATGTACACCCTCACCCGTTTACATGCAAACCGCCCACTTGCCCTGACCCATCAATAAACTGCCCTCCCTGCCCTCTTCAAGAAAAGTATATAAGCTCTGCTTAAGCTGTTCTCAGTGCTCTCTGCTCTATTCAAGTGAGGTCTGAGCCCCAGAATTTTGGACGCTTTGCTGTTGCATGAGACAGTGTCTTGGTGGTCTCTTCCTCCAATGGTCGCCTGACCATTACATCTGAGGGCCCCAGCGAGTTCCAGCAGCGTTGGACGAAAGACCCCCAATAGGCTCATCTCAGGTTAAGTAAGGCGCCACTTTCTTGTTTCAGGTTTCAGGTTAGGGATGGGCAAAATGGCTATTGGTGATGAGCATGAGCTCTCTCTGACGGTGGCTGACAGAAGTGTCACAGAGCCACAGGCCACGTCTCTGGGGGACGCCCCAGAGAACTCGGGAAACCGAGTAACAATAGTCTCCTAAACTCAGTGATATTTTGTTTTGGATTCGGTATTGTCAGCCCATCAGGTTTTCCTGGCTACTCAGTCCTGTTCTCAGTATTGGACGTCCATTGCCTGTCTTTATTGTCTTGTCTTGTCTGTGTCGTGTGTCATTGCTTTCACTATTTGTGTATCTTTCATATGGGACAGAGCACTTCAATGCCTCTGTCCCTGAACCTTGATCACTGGACCAAAGTCTGCTTAAAGGCTCAGAATCTTCTTTTTTTCAGTAAAACGTCAGATCTGGAAGACTCTATGTGTCCCAGAATGACCCACCTTTGGAGTCGGATGGCCCCCAGAAGGATCTTTCTACTTCACACTAATTCAAAAACTCAGAGATATTGTCTTTCAGCCGGGGCCACATAGCCAACCAGATCAACAGCAATATATCTTTAGTTTGCAGGACCTCTGCAAATCTCCTCTTCCATGGTTGAAGCCTTTCCTTGTCCCTGTCCCCGCTCCTACTGGTTCTCCCACTTTTCTATCTCTCAAACCCTCTGCTCCCCCTCCTCCACCCTCTGTTGTCCCTGAGTCTCAAGACTCTACTGGACTCTCTTCCCCCTCCTTATGCCCTGCCCTTGTCCTCCAACCCCAAACACCCTCTAAGTGATTCCCCTGCTGCTGACTCAGACTCTCCACCATTGGAGGAATATAGGCCAGCCCAGCGCCCTCCAGGTGACTACCCCACGGCACACACAGCCCCTCCTTCCTTGGAGGTAGCTGGCCCGGCCAAAAGAACACAAAGTACTCGCTGGGGGGGTTAAACTTTGAAGTGGATACAGGGTAAGTATACTCAGCCCTTAAGGCCCCATTGGGGCATCTATCAAACAAAAAGGACTCTAGTTCAAGGGGCTAATGGCAGTAAATATGGGGCTTAGACAACTAAGAGGACCATGGACCTGGGGAAAGAAAAAATCCATCACTCGTTCCTAGTAATCCCAGAATGCCCGACCCCATTGATGGGCGCACATCTGCTCAAAAAGCTCCAGGCCAGAATAACTTTTAACCCTGAAGGCCCCCAAGTGAAATTTCTAAATTTTTCAGTAAAAACTCCTATAGTCACAGCTTTTACTATGTCAGTAGAAGATGAACATCAACTTGTCAAACCCCCCAAGACTGATCAAACAGGCAAGCTACCCCGGAAATGGATAACAGATTACGCAGATGCCTAGGAAAAAAACTGCTGGGTTACACGTAGCCGTGAAACATCCTCCAATAACAGTGGAGTTAAAAACTTCAGCCCCCCCATCAATGTCTAAAAATATCCTCTGAGCAAAAAAGCTAAAGATGGGATAAGGCCCCATATTCAGAAATATCTGGCCTTAAGGGTCCTAAGGCCCTGTCATTTGAACTGGAACACTGCCCTGTTACCAGTATAAAAATCCAGGAACCGGGGACTATCGCACCGTTCAAGACCAAAGAGAGATCTACAACAGAGTGCAGGACATTCACCCCACAGTACATAATCTGTACAATCTGCTTAGCACTCTGAACCATGAGCGGAAATGGTATACTGTTCTGGACTTAAAAGATGCTTTCTTTTGCTTGCCTCTGCATAAAGATAGTCAGTTGCTATTTGATTTCGAGTGGGTAGACCCAGAAACCGGGACGTCTGGTCAACTAACATGGACTAGACTCCCACAGGGGTTCAAAAACTCCCCCACTCTCTTTGATGAAGCCCTCCACAGAGACCCCAACAACTTCAGAACTATGCACCCTGACGTCACCCTGCTTCAATATGTCGATGACCTGCAACTGGCAGCCAACACCAAGAAAAACTGTGAGTCTGGAACCCAATTATTATTATACGAGCTTGCTCAACTCTGGTATAGTGCTTCTGCCAAAAAAGCCCAAATTTGCCAGCAAGAAGTAATCTTCCTGGACTATTCCCTTCGGGGCAGTAAGCGATGGCTCACTGAGACCAGAAAACAATCCATTGAGCAGATACCACCCCCATCTAACAGCAGACAACTCAGAGAGTTTCTTGGGACTGCTGGCTTATGCAGCTTATGGATACCTGGGTTTGCGTCCATATCTGCTCCTTTATACGCGCTGTTAAAGAGAGATGCCCAATTCTAATGGACCCCTGAGCACCAGCAAGCTTTTGATAACATCTAAGGACACTGACACTGAAACCCTCAACTTCACTGAGCCCAGCTTGCATTTTCAGAAAGCCCTAAACTAAGTTAAAAATATACATCAACTCACTCACCTTGGTTCAAAGAAACTGCAGGCATTCCTGAAGGATCAAGAACAGAGTTTTCCACTAACCGACTCAGAGCGAAAGAAATAACTGAACGGGTAACAAAAGCCTGCCGGGTCTGTCAATTGGTTAATGCTTACCCTTCCAACTTTCCTGCAGGAAAGCACCTACAAGAAACCAGACCAGGACAATTCTTGGAAGTGGACATTACTGAAATTAAGCCAGGAAGTTATGGACTTAAATATCTCCTAGTCTTTGTAGATACATTTTCAGGATTAATTAATTGAAGCCTTCCCCCCCCACACACACACACACAAAAAAAAAAAACAACAACAAAATAAATGGCACAAAGGGTGGTCAAGAAGATGCTGAAAGATATTTTTCTAAGATACGGACTGGCTAAGGCAATAGGGTCTGATAATGGACTGGCGTTAATTGCCCTGGTAAGTCAGGGATTAGCCAGGACCCTGGGGATTAATTGGAAATTACATTGTGCTTATAGACCCCAGAGCTCAGTACAGGTAAAAAAAAAATAATAGAACCATTAAAGAGACTTAACAAAATCAAGCTTAGAGATCGGCATAAAAGATCGATCTATTCTCCTGCTTTATGCACTGTTTCATGCAAGAAATACTCATACTCCTCTGTTTCCTTGTGTAACCTCACCCCCTATGAAATTCTCTATGGTCCCTCCTCCAGTAAGGGACCTAACCCAAACTCTAAGACCTAACGATCCCTTCCACACCCCCTTGCTTGACAGACTTAAAGCTCTTGAAAGAAATCAGCAATATCTGTGGAAACATCTGGCCACTGCCGACCAACCTGGGGACGAGGGGACTCCATATCGATACCAAGTAGGAGACTTCATCTACATTAGACGACATCAGGTGTCATCCCTGGAACCCCACTGGAAAGGACCATTTAAGGTGCTACATATAACACCTACAGTGGTAAATGTAGACGGAATCACTTCATGGATCCATGTCTCTCATCTCTGGCCTGCGCCCTGTCCAAAATCTGACTGGAAACTGGAAAAGACTGGTAACACTTTCAAATTGCGTATTCGCCATGTGGATAAGGCTACAGACTCTCCCCTTGGCCAAGAGTAGTCCTAACCCTCATCAGCCTGTTCAGCAGTAATGGCTGATCACAAATCCTACTGTACAAGAAGTATGGTCTATCTTGCATACAGCCCCCTTAGGGACATGGTGGCCATCTCTCCACCCAGACATTTGTCAGCTGGCTATAGATCTTTCCTATTGGGATATCCCTGATGAAGGGGATCCAACTAAAATTCCAATAAATCCTTTCCGTATCATAGGTAATAGAAACAAACATTATGGATGTAGGGACACGAGAGCCAGATGCAGGTTGGCTAGCCTAGATTACTATGTTTGCCCAGCGGACTATCAAAGCCACAAACAGACATGGCTGTGTGGGGGAAATGCCGACTTCTTCTGTAAGTCATGGGAATGTGAGCATACAGGGGTGCCTGGTGGAACCCAAACTCCTCATCAAATTCAATACACAGCATTGGCCATATTACCAATTACACAACCAATACCGATGGCCCCCAGAGGGGTCTCTAGATCCTAAAATTCTCCGTGACCTTTTTAACTTCGGCAAGTGCTCAAAGGTTGGAAGGAAATTCCCCTAAGTGAAGGCATTTTCCCTCCTTCGCTCACATCCTGAACTATGCTTATCCAATAGATCCTCACCCTCAGCTTTCTGCTCCAGACTCTCTGCTGTCACTCCGACCTCAGCAACCTGATTTCTTCCCTCCAATTACTAGATCAAAAACCCAAACCGCCGGTTCTCAGATTATTGCCCCCTTGCTGAGGTAGCAGGTACTGAGGTACCCATCCTCCCACTCACTACTCTCTTCTCCTGTCAGTGCCCGCACCAGGTCCCACCAGGTCCTCTTACCAGCTAACCCAAAGCTCAAACCAGCTAAGGAGAGCCCTCAGACCCCTATCCAAGATGTAATGAAAATGGCCTTTAAAGTTGCTCTGTCATCACTGAAAACAGGTTACTAAGAATTTAAAGTCCCTCACAGGCTTTTTGGGATACAAACTCCCATCTTCCCCTCTGCTCTATCTGTTCTACTGCTCAAGTTTTGTTGCCTGGAAAATTCCAATCCCCTTTCCCATTATTCTTTTACATCTCTCCTTCCTCATGCTCAGACCCAAGGTGCTGCTCTCAGACCCGCCTTCCCTGTCTTCCCCGTCTATACCAGGCCCACAGAAAAGTCTTAACTGACCTTCTCCAGCAGTCTTCACCATGGCTGACTTTAGGACTTTCAGCCAAAGAGTCCCTATAAAAGAGTTCAATGTAGATAAACTTCCCCTTTTCGTGTTTCCCTGTTCTATTTGGCCACTGGCTGGAAAAATCAGCACTCCTAAGCTAGACTCCCCCTTACTAGTTTTTCACAAAACATGTGAACAAGGCCTCTGGCCTTGAGCTGGGGCTTCACAGACATGGTTACATTTCTAAGATAAATAAGTTACCAAATGAGCTCCATTGTTACAGCTGGCAGTGAGAAAAAAAAAAAGAGAAGAAAAAAGCTCTCCCCCTCCAGGTGTCCTTAAAATGTTAACTTGCCCAGAACAGATGAAAAAAACAATAGAAACGAAAACTTCTTTTTGTGAACTTATGCAGACTGTGAACTTCTGAGCCCCTTCCCTTACATGTTGGGTACAAAATTCGGAAACTACCTAAATTTGGAGATCAGGTGACTAATTGATTACAACAGAAGCAATGCCCTCTAAATCCGTTGCAACCAAATAGGTATGTTTCACTGTCTTCGGTGCTATCTTAGGTGCCTTGACTTGTCCGTCCTTACAACAGTATAATTCTATATACTTAAACATTGTTTATGTTTTCATAAAATGGTCAACAGATGTGATTAATTATGTAATGTTCAGATGTTTCCCAGAGTGCTCTATCATGAGGCAGGTTAATTTAAATATCAAATAGGGGGGCATACAACCCGGTTCCTCTGGGAACCTGTATCCCTCACTTTAGCCATCCTATTAGGAAAAGGAGCTGCTGCAGGTGTGGGCACAGGAATCACTGTCCTAGTCCATGTGACACAACAAATGACCCGATGAGAAGCAGCAATAGAACAAAATTTAAAGATATTAAAAACCTCCATCACAGTTTTATAGGAATCTTTAACCTCTCTCTCTGAAATTGTTTTACAGAACATGCGAGGGTTGGACCTCCTCTTCGTGAGAGAAGGGGGCTTTCGTGCTGCATTGAGGGAAGAAAGTTGATTTTATGCCGACCATACTGGAGTTGTAAAAAAATCTATGAGTAAATTAAGAAGACGCCTAGAAGAGCATCAACAAGAGAGAGATGCACAAAAAGGGTGGTTTGAGTCTTTGTTCACACAGTCCTCCTGGTTAACTACGCTTTTATCAGCCCTGGCCAGTCCATTAATAATCCTCATTTCATTGCTAATTGTAGGACCCTGTTTGCTCAACCATCTAGTTTCCTTTCTACAAGCTTAAATTGGATAAGTTAAACTTATGGTAATCAGACAACAATATACCTCACTAGAAGACATAAAATGTGAGACCCCGCAATGCTCATTTTTATGATTAAAATTAACCAGAATAAGAAGTGGGGAATGAAAGGTTAATAAAATATGTACTTTTAACTTCTTGTTTTTCTGTATGCTTAACAAAATACTGATGAAATCTTGAAAACTGTTTGCTAATCTTGTTCCCAGAATGTGCTGTCCCCAATTGCCAAACTGTTGAATGTACTCCCTCTCCCATTGGCATGCAAACCACTCACTCGACCTGACCCATCAATAAATTTCCCTCCCTGCTCTCACCACGTAAATTGCATAAGCTCTGCTTAAGCTGTTCTTAGGGCTCTCTTCTCTATTCATGTGAGCTCTGAGCCCCAGCATGCTGGACCCCCAATAAACCCTTTGCTGTTGCATGAGACAGTCTCTTCGTGGTCTCTTTTCCGACGCTCGCCCGACCTTTACATTGGTACAATCATAAGTGTGAACATTCCTATGTGTGTCCAGAATATTACTATAATAAATAATATATGTAGATCAGGTAATAGGAGTTTTTCTTCCACCATTTCTGGGAGCAATATTTTGAAGATATATGAATT
Organism: Callospermophilus lateralis; assembly: GCF_048772815.1. Taxonomy (NCBI): domain Eukaryota; kingdom Metazoa; phylum Chordata; class Mammalia; order Rodentia; family Sciuridae; genus Callospermophilus; species Callospermophilus lateralis. The sequence goes on from NW_027515892.1 coordinate 441,202, forward strand.
AGTATTTTGGGTAGAAATAGGTGTACCATTTGTCTATGAATATAGAGATAATGCATGAATAGACAATAGTGTGAATTAATAATATTACTGGTTCCAACTTTAAATAATGGATTGAATTGATATCTGAAAATATACAGGAAACCTTATATTGATATACTACATTTAATCCTACCCGTTATACATCTGAATGAAATATTAGGGTTATGGATTTTCATGAAGAGTGTTTGAGTTTTGCTTCAAAAGTGATTATGGAAATTGAAAATAATGTGTTTGGAAAGAAGTCTCATGAAAAGACCAGTCCAGAAACCTGGAGGTATGCATGTGTTCTGAAGCAGAAAGTGATTTAAAGTGAAACAAACGCCTATATATTTGCTAACTTGTGGATGATAAATATATACGATGATGTGCAGAAATTGAAGAAATAGTAATGTACCAGTGTTGAATAAAAATGAACGTTAAAATACACATCATGTCCCATAGGAATCTACTTGAATTGATGTTAAACTGCGTCCGTTAATGTAGAAATATTAGAATTTGTATGGACCATTCACTGAAGTTAGTTTTCAGTACTAGGAAACAAATATGTATTTCAGGTAGATGAATATTTCTGAGAATAATCTTGTGAAAAGTTGATTATAAATCCACATACATGAACATGAATGAATTCAGGGAGTGTATAATAAGACTCATACATTTCATATTTTGAAAAATCTGGAGAGTATATATATATATATATATATATATATACACACACACACACACAAACTGAGACTATAAAAATGGCAATATATATGCCAATTGAAATTCACCATGAAATATACATCATCCACATATTCAAAAATATTCATGTTACTGAAGATAGATTTATGTATAATGTTGTTTAACTAGGAAGTTTACCCATACATTGAATTTTCAGTTCCAACAGCATTTATAAGGAGTAATCTCTTCTCACATTTTGTATCTGCCAAGTCAGCCACCTCACAAGAATGTACGTGTGATACCAGGTAGGATTCTATATGTGCATATAAAAATACATGTGCTGAATAGGCTACAGAGAGAGGGAGACAGGAATTTACATATTTGTTAACTTTAAAAACACATGGATAACTATTTCAACAGAAAATTGACTAGATTTATAACACCTACCCTTTTTTATGCAAAAGGCAAGTCCAACTATACACCATGCCTCCTCTGAACTGCTTGGATTTCTATTCTGTTTGGGTTATTTTTCTCCATCATATTAGGAGTAGTAGTCAGAGTCCAGTAGGTTATGAGTTAGTGTCAGGGATCAGTATTTCAAATGGAAAATAGAATAATGAATCAAATGTGTATGCAAATATATGCTACACAAAAATCATCCCACTCTCATCCAGAACAAATCCTTGACATTACCTTCGCCTGAAGTAAGTCACAATTAGAATAGAAGAGTTAGAAAATCTGTGAATACATATCTTGAGTGGAAAATGCTCAGAGTTCAGAACCTTGGAGGTGGTAGAGGAGTTTCCAAAAGTAAGGGACATGGTAAACACTCCTCTAACATGGAGGTCTGCTGGCGTAAAGACATCTTGAGAAACTGCCTCTGAGGTTGGGCACTTGAAACATACGTTATTTTCAGGACCTTTAGCTTCCTTTGTAGTGAGACAATAAAATCTGGGTCTGCATCTATGTGACCTGGAGGATATGGTTTCTTATTTTCCAGTGAACATGAGGCAGCAGTGCTGAATTCACTCTTTGTAGGTAAACAGTGGCCACTGGGGTCTAATTGTCTCCCCATGTGGACTGTGGAGCCATTTGGTCATCCTCCAATTTTCGTGGTGTTTCCTGCTGTTGCACTGGGAGTTTGGTATTTGCTTCACAAAATACAAGAAGTTCAACAGGGACACAGTGCTGGAGGGAGTTCTGTCACGTGTTGTGGGTCAGGGTCTGCAGGAGAATGCAACAACCAGGCTTCTTTCCCACATACCTTGCCCCCTTGTCCATAGCAACTTGATTCTGAACATGGCCCTGAATCCTCTCCATATAAAAACATGCTTTTACATATTCGGGTCTGCTGGCTGCACCATGTTAGTCACAAAAAATTTGGAAGCCAATGACAAATCCACATGGCCATAACACAGATGTATTATCACACAACTGCAGACCACTTCTCTAGGCCCAATACTCTGCAGGCTCTAACTTGCTTGCCCCCATGTCCATAGCAACTTGATTCTGAACATGGCCCTGAAATCTTTCAATGTAAAAACATGCTTTTACATATACGGGTCTCCTGGCTGCACCATGGCAGTCACAATGAATTTGGAAGCCAATGGCAGAACCACATGGTCACAACACAGATGTATTATCACAAAACTGCACACCATTTCTCTAGGCCCACAACTCTGCAGGCTATAACTCAATGGCATCTCTGTTCTACACCATTTTAATGAAACCCAGTGAATTAAGGCAGGGTCTGGTACACTCAAGATCAGCAACAGGACATCCAAAGGTTCTCCAGTGCCACCTGGTCATGGGAATTTTAAAAATTTCATGTATTTATCTGGCCATTTTTCAAGGATGAAGTTGGAGGCACTGTGGGTTTCAATTCATTCAGGAACCATTAAATGTTGAGGAAGTTCATTTCAAAGAAAGCTCTGGAGAACTCTCACAGGCAAGGCTTCCAAAAGAGTGGCCAAAAGGTCACATGAAGCCAGGCGCATTGAGGTCTCCAATGTGAGGTCCATGTGTGTTTTGACTCAAAACTATCCCTGCCAAGTCTTTCAGAATAAAATCATGTGATATACTGGCTGAGATTCCCAGTACTCTTTGGAAAACCACCCTGGGCCTAGATCTCAGTTTCCAAGCGTGACTTTCATGCGTGCCCTCCTAAAATCCCAACACTTTTCATGGCAATACTTCTCTGAGGTCAATTCCAGAACGCAGTCTCTAAGGGGAATCAAACCAGACTTCAAGCCCAGGTTGACCCAGTCATCTCTTCACACTGCCAATCAAATGAACACAATTAAAAACAAAACACTATCACATGGCCCCATCTTCTTCCTTATAGACACTCATCATAACCTCTGGTTGGAGCTTTCCATGAGGGGCACATTCCAAAAGAGTGTCCAAAATAAGCTCCCTTGCCCCTCATGTGGCTCAAGTCAGGGTGGGAAGGACACCCTTCCTGTGAACCAGGAGTGATCAAATAGGCCTGTCATTAATACTGCTCCGCTTTTCCAATTTGAGGCCTTCTGACTGTAGGGTTTAGATTCTTTATGTGAACTGGAGTCATGAGAAAAGACAAGCACCTCTGCAGTGATTTGAAGAACTCATTTGACCAAAAGGATCGCTATTCTCCCTTGATTGATTTCAGGAACCTAACAGAGAAAGGCAATAGAATTCATTCACAATGACTGAAATTTTTTGCGAATTTGGTTTTGGTTTCACACATGGGATCTTTCTTTAGATCCATCAGGTGCTGAGAATCTAAGCCACAGCCTCACACAGGGCCAAGAGCCTGATTCAGACACATCCCTTTCCGAAGCAATTTAGCAAGAGCCACAGGTGATGCCCATTCATTTCCATTTGAAAACTGTTTTCTTCAGGCTTCACAAAGGGGTAGCCTGAGCCCAACATCTTCCTGACATTCAGGGCAACAGAACAATAGGTAAGCAAAAGGCCCAAAGCATGGTATCTCCACTGAGACTTTTCTGGTCACACTCATATCTGAGTTTTCTGAGATACTGGCCATTCCCTTCAGGTATCCAGTACATGGACATGTCAAAGACCTTGGAGTTGGTACATATCTTGGACACAAAACAATGAGACTATTCTGGAGAGTTGCCAGAATTCAGGAAGAAAACAGGGACTTAGGAAGGTAGTAGGTTTTGCCAATTCATAAGGCAAGCTGCAGTCCATTCATAAATTGGGCAGGATGAATGCTGGGAATCTTTCTACTACACAGGACACATCCATTGTTGCATTGTCTTTTCTCATGTCTACAACCACGGACACAGTGGGATACACAGACATAGAAACACTCACCTTGTCAAATGACTTACTAGAAATAGTTCACTGAAAACCAAACAAACCGCCTTTCCTACCTATTCTCAGAACAAGAGACAAAACCACACACCCACACTCACAATGGCACCTCCTTCCCCTAAGTAGGTCTGTGACTATCCGGAGTGTCCTCTGACTGGTGGGCAATACTATGTTCCCCCGAAATGGCCTGCATTCTCTGAGATCTGGTTTCCTTGGCCAACTATGTGAAGTTGTCAGGAAAAAGTGGTGAGCCACTACCTGCTTTCTCAGGAAAGGTCCCTCTTCAGAGCTCTCCTGGCATTTGGCCATCCTCACATAAGTAGGTACCAAGAAAGACTGACTCTGTCCTTGGTAAATCCAAACAAGTGAGCCCACTGGGACTGGGACTGGAACTGCATCTGGGTGCCTGGCTTCTTGGATACCAAGTTCAGAGAGTTCCATCACCAAGGAAATGAGGTATGACACTTTCTTTGGAACTGAATGAGGTCACTGCCTTGGCAACCACTTGGTCCTAACAGTTGCTTCCAAGGGCCCCATGAGATGGAGGCTGCCCCTTCTTCCTCTGACACTTTCACAATTTAGAATGGTATATCAACCATAGGCACACACACAGGCCTGATTTGGTATATCTTCTCCACAATAAGAAGAGAGAGGCTGATTCAGACACATCCCTTCATCCTGACCAGGTGGTTTGTCATCGAAGATGACTTTTGCTCTTTCAGGTCCTTCATACCTGTCTACAACTTCTCCAGGTATCATTTCTGCATGGACCTTTGAGGATCTCAGCAGGTGGAAGGTCCCCTACTTTTCTGTATTGTAAGAACAACTTTGTCCCTGCTCTTCTGTAAAATGAGATTGAGGGAAAGTGTATGTTTAGGGTTAATAACAGGTTTGATTTCGATTTGTGTTAGGAATCATTCTTCTGGATGAATAATGGTATTGGGAACCTGGTATATTTACAAGAATGTAGAGGTGAAACATAAGTATGAAAACAGAAATCCAGGTATGATTTTAAACCCATAAGGGCATTGGGCCCTTGATTGGGATACTTAGCTTTGAATTATGTTCTGCACAGATGTCTCAGATAATTTGATATACAATGGCATAGGACCTTGTACCTTGGAAGATTGAATGTAGAAGAGAACATCCCTTCAAAAAGGGATAGTCGGTAGGATTAGGAAGATAGTCGGTCGTTTTAGGAAGAAGAGTGAGTATATGATTTGGAACAAAAGTTCTTTAGCAATAGGATTTCAGTTAGAGAGTGAATGTATATGTCAGCACATATGAAGAGCCAGTCACGATGATGAAGTGGGGAAAACATGTAGAAAAGAAGATATCAATAAAGATATTACGAAATCAGGGAAAGTATAAAGTGAGTGAGAGGATTAGACATTTTCAACAGGTTTGAGGTTGAATCTTAGAAAGAAACAAATATGAAGTCACCAATAATATTGACATTTGAGAGCATTAGGCACCCTGGACATGGATGTTTTTAGTAATCTATGTTCACTTTTCATTTAGGCTTTTCTTGGTTTAATCATAAGTGTAACATTTACATTTTTGTCCAGAATATTATTGTGATAATATGTATATGTAGATCAGGTGACATAAGTATTTCTTCCACCATTTTTGGTAGCAATATACTGAAGACATAAAATTACTATTGGGCGTACAAAGAGGTGTACACTATGTCTATGAATATAGAGATAAAGCATGAATAGACCATACTGTGAATAAGTAATATAACTTGTTCCAACTTAATATAATGGGATGAACTGATATCTGAAAAATTACTGGAAATCTTATATGCATATACAATCATTCATTCCAACCAGTTATTCATCTAATGTCAGTATTAGTGTTTTGGTTTATCATGAAGAGTGTGTGAGTTTTACTTCAAAAGTGATTATGGAAATCGAAAATAATGTGTTTGGAAAGAGTCTCATGAAAAGACCAGTCAAGAAACCCTGACAATACATGTGTTGTGAAGTAGGAAGTGATTAAAGTTTAAAGAAATGCCTACAAATTTGTGAACTTGTGGATGAAATACATATCTTATGATGAGCAAAAACTGAAGAAATAATAATGTACCAGTGTTGAATATAAATGAACATCATATTATATATCATGTCCCATTGGAATCTACTTGCATTGGTGATAGACTGGATCAGTTCCTGTAGAATTATTAACATTTGTATGCACCATTCACTGAAGATAGTTTTCAGTACTAGGAAACAAATATGTATTTAAGGTGGATGAATATTTCTGAGACTAATATTTTGGAAAGTTTATTATAAATCCACATGCATGAACATGAATGAATTTAGAGAGTGTATATAAGACACATATATTTCATATTTTGAAAAATCTGGAGAGTGTATATATAAATATATATATATATATATATATATATATATATATATATATATATATACACACACACACACACACACACACACACACACACATACCCACACACACAAAAAAATAAACACACACAGACATTTAAAAGTAGCAATATATATGCCAATCGAAATTCATCTTTAAATATATATCATCCACAGATGCAAAAATATTTATTTTACTGAACATGAGTTTATGTATAATGATGTTCTACTAGGAAGTTTCCCTATAGGTGGAATTTTCAGTTCCAACAGCAATTTGGAGGAGTGATCTCTTCTCACAATTTGTATCTGCCAAGTCAGCCACCTCACAAAAATGTACATGTGATACCAGGTAGGATTCTATAAGTGCATATGAAAATACATGTGATGAATAGGCTACAGAGAAAGGGAGACAGGAATTCATATATTTGTTTAATTTAAAAACACATGGTGAACTATTTCAATTAAAAATTGACTAGATTTATAACACCTACCATTTATCATGCAAAAGGTAAGTTCAAGTATGCAGCATGCCTCCTCTGAACTGCTTGTATTTCTATTCTGTTTGGGTATTTTTCTCCATCATATTAGGATTAGTAGTCAGAGGATAGTAGGGTATGGGATAGTGTCAGGGATTCAGTATTTCGAATAGAAAATTGAAAATGAATGCAATGTGTATGCAAATATGTGCTACACAAATATCTTCCCACTCTCATCCAGAGCAATGCCTTGACATTACCTTCGCCCCATGTATGACACAATTAGAGGAGAAGAGTTAGAAAATCTGTGAATACATATCTGCAATGGAAACTGCTCAATTTTCACAAATTTGGAGAAGGTAGAGGAGTTTCCAAAATTAAGGGACAATGTAAACTCTCCACAAACATGGAGCTCTGCTGGCCTAAAGAGTTCTTAAGAAACTGCCTCTGAGGTTGGGCACATGAAATATATGTTGTTGTCAGGAGCTTTAGCTTCCATTGTAGTGAGACCATCCAAGCTGGGTCTGCATTTTTGTGACCTTTGTGAGCACATGGTTTCTTGTTTTCCAATGAACATGAGGCAGCATTGCTAAATTCTCTCTTTGTAGGTAAACTGTGACCAATGGGGGCTAAGTGTCTCCCCGTGTGCACTGTGAACCCATTTGGTCATTCTCCACTTTTCCTGCTGTTTCTTGCTGCTGCACTCGCAATTTGGCATTTGCTTCATGAAACAAGGAGTTCAACTGGGACACAGTGCTGGAGCGAGTTCTGTCACGTGTGGTGGGTCAGGGTCTGCAGGAAAATGCACCAACCATGCTTCTATTCCACCAGCTTGCCTCCTTGAGCATAGCAACCTGATTCTGAACATTGCCCTGAAACTCCTACATATAACAAGATGCCTTTTCAGAGAAGGGTCTGCTGGCTGCACCATATCAGTCACAATCCATTTGGAAGCCAAAGGCAGATCCACATGGCCAAACCACAGATTTTTTATCACACACCTGCCCACAACTTCTCTAGGTCCACTACTCAGCAGGCTCGAACTTACTTGCATCTCTTTTCTATACCATTTTCATGAAAACCAGTCAATCAAGGCACCTTCTGGTATATTCATAATCAGAAACAGGACATCCAAAGGTTTTCCAGTGCCACCTGCTCATGGGAATTTTAAACATTTCATGGTATTTATCTAACCATTTTTAAAGGATGAAGTTGGAGGCACTGTGGGTTTCAATTCATTCAGGAACCATTAAATGTTGAGGAAACTCATTTTAATGAAAGCTCTCGAGAACTCTCACAGGCAAGGCTTCCAAAAGAGTGGCCAAAAGTTCACATGAAGCCAGGCCCATTGAGGTCTACAATATGAGGTCCATGTTTGTTTTGACTCTCAACTATTGCTGCCAAGTCTTTCAGAATAAAATCATGTGATATCCTGGCTGAGATTCCCAGTGCTCTGTGGAAAGCAACCCTGGGTCAAGACTCATTTTCCAAGGACTACCCTCATGCGTGGCCTCCTAAAATCCCAACACAACTCATTGCAATACTTCTCTAAGATCAGTTCCAGAATGCAGTCTCTAAGGGTAATTACGCCAGAGTTCCAGCCCACGTGGACCAATTCATCTCTTCCAACCGCCACACAAGTGACCACAATTAAAACCAAAACACTCCCACATGGACCTCATCTTCTTCCATATAGACACTCATCATTACCTCTGGCTGGAGGATTCTATGAGGGGCACAGCCCAAGACAATGTCCAAAAGAAACTTCCTTACCCCTCATATGCCTAAAGGCCCGGACTCCCTTCCTGTGAACCAGGAGTGATCAAATAGGCCTGCCGTTAATACTGCTCCACTTCTGCAATTTGTGGCCTAGTGACTGTGGGGTTTAGATTCTTTTTGTAAATGGGAGTCATGAGAAAACCCAAGCACCTATGGGCTAGACTCTGCAGGGCTTTGAAGAACTCATTTGACCCAAAGGATCCCTATTCTCACTTGATGGAGGCAGGAACACTACAGAGGAAGACGAGAGACTCCATCCACAATGACCGCTCTTTTGGCCATTTTGGTTTTGGATGCACACATGGGATCCTTCTTTAGACCCATCAGGTGCTGAGAATCAAAGCCACAGCCTCACACAGGGCCAAGAGGCTGATTCAGACACATCCCATTCTAAAGCAATTAAGCAAAGAGCCCAAGGTGATGCCCATTCATTTTCATTTGAAAACTGTTTTCTTCAGGCTTCAAAAAGGGGTGGCCTGAGTCAAAGAACTTCCTGACATTCAGGGCAACAGACAAATAGGTAAGCAAAAGACCCAAAGCAAGGTTTCTCCATTGAGACTCTCCTGGTCCCAATGATATCTGTGTTTTCTGACAAGCTCTCATTCCCTTCAGCTATCCAGTACATAGCCATGTCACAGATCTTGGAGGTGGTTCATATGGTGGACATAAAATCATAAGCCTATTCTGAAGAGTGGCCATAATTCTACGAAGAAAACAGGAACTTTGGAAGATAGTAGGTGTTGCACATCCATAAGGCAATCCACAGTCCATTCATAAATTAGGCAGGATGAATGCTGAGAAGCTTTCTACTAGACATGACAAATCCATTGATGCATTCTCTTTTCTAATGTCTACAACCACAGACACGGTGGGATACACAGACATAGAAACACTTGCCTTGTCAAAGGACTCAGTAGACACAGTCCATTCCAAACCAAACAAACTGCCTTTCCTACCTAAAAGACAAAACCACAAACTCACACCCACAACCACAAAGGCACCTCCTTCCTCCAAGTAGGTATGTGACTATCTGGAGAGCCCTCTGACTGGTGGACCATTTTATGTTCCCCCAAAATGGCCTGTCCTGTCTCAGATCAGGTCTCTTTGGCTAACTCTGTGAAATTGTCCGGGAGCAGCAGTGAGACACTACCTGCTTTCTCAGGAAAGGCCCCTCTTCAGAGCTCACCTGGCATTTGGCCATACTCACATCAGTATTTACCAAGAAAGACGGACTCTGTCCTCTGTAAATCTAAACAAGTGAGCCCACTGGGACTGGAACTGGGACTGCCTCTGGGTGCCTGGATTCCAAGTTTAGAGTGTTCCTTCACCAAGAAAATTAGATGAGGTCACTTCTTTCTGGAACTGATTGAATTTGCTGCCTTTGCAACCACTTTGTCCTAACAGTTGCTTCCAAGGGTCTCATGAGATGGAGGCTGCCCCTATTTCCTGTTACAATTTCACAAGATAGAAAGTTATATCAACCATAGGCAACTGGGAACAGCTCTCTACATAGGCCTGGTTTGGTCCATCTTCTCTACATTAAGAAGATAGAGGCTGATTCAGACACATCCCTTTGTCATGACCAGGTTGTTTGCAATTGAAGATGACTTTTTCTCTCTCAGGTACTTCATAGTTCCCTATATCTTCTCCAGGGATTATATCTGCATAGACCTTTGAGCTTCTCAGCAGGTGAAAGTCTCCCTACATTTTTGTATTGTAAGACCAACTCAGTCCTGCTCTTTTGTAAAGATAGATTGAGGGAACAGTATATGGTTAGGGTTAATAACGGGTTCGATTTGTGTTAGGAATCATTCTGCTGGATGAATAAGAATATTGGGATCCTGTGGTATTTATAAGAATATAGAGGTGAAATATAAGTATGACAATGGAATTCTAGATAAGATTTGAAGCCCAGAAGTGCACTGGGCACTGGAGTGGGAAACTTAGCTTTGAACAATGTTCTGCACAGATATCTCAGATAAATCGATATATAATGGCAAAGGACCATGTACCTTGGTTGATTGAATGTGTAAGAAAACATCCAGTCAAAAAGGGATAGTCGGTAGGATTAGGAAGATAGTGTAGGTTTAGATAGAAGAGTGAGAATAGGATTTGGACCAAAAGTACTTTAGCAATAGAGTTTTGGTTAGAGAGTGAATGTAAATGTCAGCACATGTGAAGATTTGGTCACAGTGATGAACTGGAAAAAATATGTAGGAAAGCATTTATCAATAGAAACATTAGGAAATCAGGCAAAGTATAAAGTGAGTGATAGGATTAGACATTTTCAACAGGTTGAGATTTAATATATAATCTTAGGAAGAAACAAATATGTAGTCACCGACAGGATAGACATTTGAGAGCATTAGGCAACCTGGACATGGATGGTTTTAGTAATCCATGCTCACTTCCTATTTAGGATTTGGTACAATCATAAGTGTGACATTTGCGTTTTGTGTCCAGAATATTACACTGAAAAAATGTATATTTATATCAGGTGACATGAGTATTTCTTCCACCATTTCTGGAAGCAATATGTTGAAGAAATATAAATTAGTATTGGGGGTACAAATACGTGCACCCTGTGTCTCTGAATATAGAGAAAATGTATGAATAGACAATAGTGTGAATAAAGAATATAATTGGTTTCAACTTTAAAAAATGGATTGAAGTGATATCTGAAAATATAAAGAAAATTTTATATTGATAAACATACATTCATTCAAACCAATTATACATCTATTTGTAATATTAGGGTTATGGTTTATCATAAAGGGTGTGAGTTTTGCTTCAAAATTGATTATGGAAATCGAAAATAATGTGTTTGGGTAGAAGTCACATGAAAAGACCAGTCAAGACACCTGGAGGAATACATGTGTTCTGAAGCAGGAATTGATTGAAAGTGAAACAAATGCCCATAAATTTGTGAATTTGTGGATGAAATATATATCCTATGATGTCCATAATATGAATAAATATTAATGTACCAGGGTTTAATAAAAATGAACGTCAAAATGCACAGCTTGTCATATCGGAATCGAGGTGCATTGATGTTAAACTTGGTCAGTTACTGTAGAAATATTAGTTAAATCTGTTTTTCAGGTGGATGAATATTTCTGAGAATAATCTTGTGAAAAGTTGATTATAAATCCAAGTCCATGAACATGAATAAATTTAGCGAGTGTAAATAAGACACATATATTTCATATTTTCAAAAATCTGGAGAGTATATATATATATATATATATATATATATATATATATATATATATATATATTTACACAAAACACACACACAGACATTAAAAAGTAGCAATATATATGCCACTCAAAATTCATCTATAAATATATATCATCCAAAGATGCAAAAATATTTATTTTACTGAACATGAGTTTATGTATAATGTTTTTCTACTAGGAAGCTCCCCTATAGGTGGAATTTTCAGTTCCAACAACGATTTGGAGGAGTGATCTCTTCTCACAATTTGTATCTACCAAGTCAGCCAACTCACAAAAATGTACATGTGATACCAGGTAGGATACTATAAATGCATATAAAAATACATGTGATGAATAGGCTACAGAGAAAGGGACAGGAATTCATATATTTGTTAATTTTAAAAACACATGGAGAACTATTTCAATTGAAAATTGACCAAATTTATAACACATACCATTTATCATGCAAAAGGCATGTCCAAATATACAACATGCCTCCTCTGAAATGCTTGTATTTCTATTCTGTTTGCGTTACTTTTCTCCACCATATTAGGATTAGTAGTCAGAGTCTAGTAGGGTATGTGAATATTTCTGAGAATAATCTTGTGAATAGATGATTATAAATCCACATTCATGAATATGAAAAATTTAGGATGTGTAAAATAATACACATATATTTCATATTTTGAAAAATCTGGAGAGTGTGTATATATATATACACACACACACAAACATTCACAGACATTAAAAAGTAGCACTATATGCCAATTTAAAATCACCATGAAATATATATCATCCACAGATCCAAATAAATTCATTTTACTGAACATCGATTTATGTATAATGTTGTTCAACTAGGAAGCTCACCCACAGGTTGAATTTTCAGTTCCAACAGCGTTTAGGAGGAGTGATCCCTTTTCACAATTTGTATCTGCCAATTCAGCCACCACACAAGAATGTACGTGTGGTAACAGGTAGGATTCTAAATGTGCATATAAAAATACAGGTGCTGAATAGGCTTCAGAGTAAGGGAGACAGGAATTCACATATTTCTTAACTTTTAAAATACATGGAGAACTATTTCAAAAAAAATTGACAAGATTTAAAACTCCTACACTATATAATTCAAAAGGCAAGCCCAACTATCCACCATGCCTCCTCTGAACTGCTTGTAGTTCTATTCTTTTGGGGGTATTTTTCTCCAACATATTAGAATTAGTAGTCAGAGTCTAGTAGGGTATTTGTTAATGTCAGTGATTCAGTATTTTGAATGGAAAATAGGAAAATGAATCCAATGTGTATGCAAATATGTGCTTCAGAAAAATCTTCCCACTCTCATCCAGAACAATCCCTTGACATTACCTTCGCCCCAAGTAAGACACAATTAGAGGAAAAGTGATAGAAAATATGTGAATACATATCTGAAATGGAATTTGATCAGGAGTTCACAACCATGGAGGTGGTAGAGGAGTTTTCAAAAGTAAGGGACAGGGTAAGCACTCCACAATCACAGAGCTCTGCTGGCCTAAAGACTTCTTGAGAAACTGCCTCTGAGTTTGGGCACTTGAAATATATGTTGTTTTCAGGAGCTTTTGCTTCCTTCTAGTGAGACGATCAAAGCTGGGTCAGCATCTATGTGACCTGGAGGACATAAATTGTAATATTCCAATGAACATGAGGGAGCAGTGCTGAATTCTCTCTTTGTAGGTATACTATGGCCACTTGGGGCTAAGTGTGTCCCCGCGTGGACTGTATATTCATTTGTTCCTCTTCCACTCTTCATTGTGTTTCTTGCTGCTGCACTGAGACTTTGGTATTTGCTTCACGAAATACATGGAGTTCAACTGGGACACAGTGGTCTAAGTGTCTGCCCGTGTGGACTGTGAAGCCATTTAGTAATCCTCCACTTTTCCTGGTGTTTCTTGCTGCTGCACTGCGAGTTTTGTATTTGCTTCATGAAATACAAGGAGTTCAACTGGGACACAGTGCTGGAGGGAGTTCTATCACATGTGGTGGCTCACACATGAGCATTCATGAAACCGGCCTCTATACCACATAGCTTGCTCCCTTGACCATAGCAACCTGATTCTGTAAATTACCCTAAAACCTCTCCATATAACAAGATGTGTTTACTTATAATGGTCTCCTGGCTGCACCATGTCCGTCTCATGACATTTGGAATCCAAAGGCAGATCCACATGGCCCCATCACAGATGTTTTATCACACACCTGCCTACCGCTGCTCTAGGCCCTCTACTCATCAGGCTCCAAATTACTGGCATCTCGGTTCTACACCATTTTCATTAAACCCAATCAATCAAGGCACTGTCTGGTACACTCATGATCAGAAATAGGACATCCAAAGGTTCTGTATGCCACCTGTTCATGGGAATTTCAAAAATTTAAACTATTTATCTAGCCATTTATCAAGGATGAAGTTGGAGGCACAGTGGATTTCAATTCATGCAGGAACCATTAAATGGTGAGTATGATCATTTCAATGAAAACTCTGGAGAACTCTCACAGGCAAGGCTTCCCAAAGAGTGTCCAAAAGGTCACCTGAAGCCAGGCTCATTGAGGTCTACAATTGAGATCCATGAGTGTTTTGATCTCAACTATGGCTGCCAAGTCTTTCAGAATAAAATCTTGTGGTATCCTGACTGAGATTCCCAGTGCTCTGTGGAAAGCTACCCTGGGCCTACATCTCAGGTTCCAAGGGCGACTCTCATGCATGGCCTCCTCAAATCCCAACACAACTCATGGCAATACTTCACTAAGCTCAGTTCCAGGACAGAGTGTCTAAAAGGAGTCACACCAGAGTTCAGGCCCAGGAGGACCCAGTAATCTCTTCCAGCTACCACACATATGACCACAATTTAAATCAAAACACTCCCACATGGGCCTCATCTTCTTCTACACAGACATGCATCATAACCTCTGGCTGGAAGTTTCCATGAGGGGTGCAGCCCAAGACAGTGTCCAAAATAAGCTCCATTGCCCCTCATTTGCCAAAAGTCAGGGTGGCCTAAACACCCTTCCTTTGAACCAGGAGTGATCAAATAAGCCTGCCTTTAATACTGCTCTGTTTCTCCAATTTGAGGCCTAATGACTGTCAGGTGTAGATTTTCCATGTGATTTGGAGTCATGAGAAAACCCAAGCACCTATGGGCTATCCACTGTAGGGCTTTGAAGAACTCATTTGACCCAAATGATCCCTATTCTCACTTGACGGAAGTCAGGAACTGAAAAGGTCAGGCGAACTTCGGAGGAAAAGACCACCAAGAGACTGTCTCATGCCACAGCAAAGGGTTTATTGGGGGTCCAGCATGCTGAGGCTCAGAGCTCACTTCAGAGGAGCAAAGAACAAAGAGCCCCGAGAACAACTTGAGCAGAGTTTATATACATTCTTTAGAGAGGGCAGGGACTTTACATACTTCATAGCCTCCTTTAGAAAATCATCATATACCGCGGGAAAATCAAATAATAACTCTAAAACATGATTAGCACATTCATTGGCGGGAACAGGTTGGGCAGCGGGTGATTGGTCAGCCGTGAGAAGGAGTATACATTTAAACTGATTGGTTGAAGCACTGACATGTATACGTGCAGATCTGCATGGTTTCTGGGAAAGGGTGGTTAAGTAACGAGGTGGTCAGGGAAGATTTCAACACACATCTAATGGGAAGATCCGGGAATTGTCTTAAGTGCCACAGGAATTTCAGGTTCTGAGTGCAGCTTGGAAAATGTACAAAACCTGGTTCTTTACGTTTCAATTTCAATTTCTTTTATTCTTTCATTTCCCACCCCTTTTTCTGACTACTTTTAATCTTAAAAGTAATGAATCAAAATTATTGTGGGGTTTCACATTCTATTCATACCAGTGCAGCATATTTCTGTCTGATTATCATGAGTTTCACCTGCCTAATCTGAGCCTGGAGAAAGGAAACTATGTGGTTAAGCAAACAAGGTCCCACAGTTAGCAACACCGTAAGGATGATCAGGGGTCCAGCTAAGTCTGATATTAGTGTAGTTACCAGGGGTACTGGGTTAACCATGACTCAAAGCACCCTTGTTGAATCTCCCATTCTCTCTGGCGCTCTTCAAGGTATTTTCTTAATTTACTCATGAATTATTTTGCAACTCCAATATGGTCAGCATAAAAACAACATTCTTCTCTCAGTGCAACACAGAGGCCCTCTCCCTCATCAAGAGGAGGTCTAATCCTCACCTGTTCTGTAAAACAACTTCAGAGAGAGAGGTTAAGGATTCCTGCAAAGCTGTGATGGAGGTCTCTAACGTCTTCAAGTCTTGATTTATTGCTGTTTCTAATTGGGCCATTTGTTGTGAACCACGCATCATAGAAGCTGTTCCCATACCCACTCCTGCAGCAGCTCCTATCCCCAATAGGATGGCTAGAGTAAGGGACAATGGTTCCCCTTGATATCGGGTTGTTTGTCCCCCTAGTAGACCTTCAAATGATTAGGCAATATGATAGAGTACCCTGGAGAGTATCTGCACCATTACACAATAATTTACAGGGCTGTCAAAGACCTGGGCTGAAATACAAGGAGTTCTGACTGTGTGGAGTTCAGTACCATAAAGGTTCCTTTAATTAGTTCCCAGGGGGAGGAGTCAGATGTACTCTGGACTGGGGAAGTAGGCAAAGACGGAATCCAGGAAGTATTAAATGGTAGAGGGGTTCTGGTAGATCTAGGCATGGAAGGTTTAGGAGGCTTAATTCCTGGCTTGAGGGGATTGGGTCCTATTGCTGTGGGATTTTCTTTCTTTTTAAGCCAGACGGTGAACCAGAGACCAAATTCATCACCTGGGCCATAAATATAGAATCGCATTCCCCACGTATTTCCCATAGGCCAGGTTTTTCTGAGGTAGCCCCTTCCTTTGGAAGTGAAAGTTATATTGAGGGGGTAACATAGAGTATTCTTTCCACAGCGAGTTTTTGACACCACTGGGCTAGCAGCACATTTCTTGGGATCAATCCAGGTGTCATTTCATCCTACTGGAATCATACTTTCTGGGGAGTTTGGGTTCCACCATGCAGCTTTCGTTTGTTCACAACCCCAAGATCTACAATAAAAGTCACTGGGTCCTCCACAGGTTTGGGCCTGTTTTATGTCTTTGGAAATCAGGTGGGCACACATAATAGTCAAGACTGGCTAGTTTACACCTGAGCTGGGGGAGATGACATCCATAATTCATGGGTTAAGGTGGTCTATGTTGCCCTGGTTAGGGTTTGAGTGGGATCTGTGTGGGGTACTCTATGTCAGGGAGATCCCAGTCAGGGAAGCCTATGGCAAGCTGACAAATGTCCGGGTGGAGAGATGGCCACCAAGTCCATAAGGTGGCTGTTTGTGAAATAGATCACACTACTTGCCCATTAGGATTCATTACTTGCCCTTGTTGCTGAGCACGCTGATGGGGATTAGGGCTGCTGGTGGTCATGGGAAGAATCCATAGCCCTACCCACATGACGGACACGCAACTTGAGATGGATACCAGTCTGTAGAAGTTTCCAGCCAGAGTCTGTACAGGGCTCAGGCATGAGATGGGAGGCATTGATCCAGGAAGTGATCCCATCCACTTTCACCACTGTGGGTGTTATAAGCAGCACCTGGTATGGTCCTTTCCAGTGGAGTTCCAGGGATGACACCTGACGCCATCTCACGTAGACGAAGCCTCCCACTTGATATCAATGTGGGGTTCCCTCGTCTCCAGTCTGATAAGCAGAGGCCAAATGTTTCCACAGGTATCGCTGTGTGCTGGGTTTGTTAAAGGGCTTTAAATCTGTCAAGCAAGGGGGTGTGAAAGGAATCATTAAGTCTCATAGTTGGGGTTAGGTCCCCTACTGGAGGAAGGGCACCATTGAGAATTTCATAAG
This sequence comes from Callospermophilus lateralis, assembly GCF_048772815.1. Classification (NCBI taxonomy): domain Eukaryota; kingdom Metazoa; phylum Chordata; class Mammalia; order Rodentia; family Sciuridae; genus Callospermophilus; species Callospermophilus lateralis. Next base: position 458,979 of record NW_027515892.1, read on the forward strand.
AGGTGAGGTTACACAAAGAGGCGGAGGGGGTATTTCTTTCACAAAACAGTGCATAAGGTTGGAGCATAGTCCAATTTTTTATGCCAGTCTCCAAGCTTAATTTTGTTAAGTACTCTTTGATGGTTCTATTCATCCTTTCTACCTGTCCTGAGCTCTAGGGTCTATAAGCACAATGTAACTTCCAATTAATCCCCAGGGTCCTGGCAAATCCCTTACTTTCCTGGGGCATGAATGCCGGTCCGTTAGCAGACCCTATTACCTTAGGCAGGCCGAACCTTGGAAAAATGTCTTCTACGATCTTTTTGACTACCATCTGAGCTGTTTCTTTCTTCATGGGGAAGGCTTCGACCCATCCTGAAAAAGTATCTACAAAGACTAGGAGATATTTAAGTTCATACCTTTGCTGGCTTAATTTCAGTAAAGTTCAATTCCCAGAATTGTCCTTGTCTGGTTCCTCGTAAGCGCTTCCCTGCAGGAAGCTTGGATGGGTAAGCATTAACTACTTGGCAGACTTGACAAGCTCTAGTCACCTGCTCAGCTATTTCTTTCCTCTGTGAGTCAGTCAATAATAAGTCCTTTCTCCGGTCCTTTAAGAGTGCCTATATCTTCTCTGAGTCTAAGTGGGTGAGCCGGTGTACGTCTTTGACATAAAGGTGGGCTTTTTGAAATTGTAAACTTGGCTCTGTAGGATCCCAGAGTTCTGTATCTGTCTCCTCAGATGATAAGTTGCCTGAATGTTCCGGTGCGGCCAAGTCTCCTGATTGTTGTTCCCCCTGGTGTGGAAAAAATTAACACAGTCACTCCATTTAGGGCTGCCAATTAAGCTTCCTCATCTGCCCTTCTTTTTCCAACCGCCACGGGGTCGTTTCCCTTCTGGTGCCCTGGGCAGTGCACTATAGCTAGTTCCTTAGGGCCCTGCACTGCTGAGAGAAGTTGGAGGATCTCATCTTTGTTCTTTATTTCTTTCCAGGTGGAGGTTAATAACCCCCTTTGCTGGTAAATAGCCCCGTGCACATTTGCAGTGGCAAATGCATAGCGGCTATCAGTGTATATGGTGGCCCTTTTGCCTGTTGCTAGTTCCAATACTTTCGTAAGGGCAATCAGTTCTGCTTTTTGGGCTGATGTCAGTTCTGGGAGACCAGAGGAACACATGACATTAATTTTGCTAACTACTGCTTCTCCAGCCCACCGCTTACCATCTTGGAGGAAGCTGCTGCCATCCATAAACCATACAACTTCAGGGCAAGGCAGTGGCTGATCCTTCAAGTCTCGTCGTATACTGGTTTCCTCTGCCAGTATGTGTTGACACTCATGAGCGACGGGTCTTGATGATTCTTCTGGCAGCAGTGTAGCCGGGTTTAGTGGAGCAGCGGGTCCCAGCGTGATTCTGTCTTTGTCAAGCAAGAGGTTCTGGTAGTGGGTTATTCTAGAGTTTGATAGCCACATCTCTGGAGGCTGACAGATGATGCACTCCAGGGCATGGGGGATTATAATCGTTAGCTTCTGTCCCAACGTTAATTTATCAGCATCTTTTATTAGAAGGGCTGCCGCTGCTATAGCTCTTAAGCAATGGGGCGACCCACTAGCCACTGGGTCCAGTTTATTTGATAAGTATTCTACCGGCCTTTTCCAAGGTCCCAAAGTCTCAGTGAGCACAACCCGTGCTATTCCTTTCTTTTCCTCGATGTAGAGACTGAAGGGTTTTTCTATATCTGGGAGTGCTAAGGCCGGAGCAGATAGCAGCACCTTTTTTCTGACATTATCAAAAGCTTGTTGGTGCTCAGGGGTCCATTGGAAGTGGGCATCCCCCTTTATCAGCGGGTATAAAGGGGCAGCCAGAGACGCGAACACAGGAATCCATAACCTGCAAAAGCCGGCAGTCCCAAGAAACTCCCTGAGTTGTCTCTTATTAGATGGGGGTAGTATCTGCACAAAGGTTCATTTTGTGGGCTCAGTGAGCCATGCTTTGCCACCCCTAAGAGAATAACCCAGGAAGATTACTTCTTGCTGACAAATTTGGGCCTTTTTGGCAGAAGCCCTATATCCAAGCCGAGCAAGCTTGGAAAATAATGCTTGGGTCCCAGACTCATAGTTCTCTTTGGTGTCGGCTGCCAGTAGCAGACCATCCACATATTGGAGTATGGTGACATCGGGGTGTGCAGTTTTGAAGTCATTGAAGTCCTTGTGGAGGGGTTCATCAAAGAGAGTGGGAGAGTTTTTGAACCCCTGTGGGAGTCTAGTCCAGGTTAGTTGGACAGATGTTCCTTTTTCGGGGTCTATCCACTCAAAAGCAAACAGCAACTGACTGTCCTTATGTACGGGCAAGCAAAAGTGAGCATCTTTTAAGTCTAGCACAGTGTACCATTCCTGCTCCAGATTCAGAGCGCTAAGCAAATTATATGGATTCTGTACAGTGGGGTGAATGTCCTGCACTCTGTTGTTGATCTCTCTTAGGTATTGAAGCGTCCGGTAGTCCCCAGTTCCTGGCTTTCTTACTGGTAGCAGGGGGATATTCTAGGACAAATGACAGGGCCTTAAGACCCCAAGAGCCAGGTATTTCTGAATATGGGCCCTTATCCCATCCTTAGCTTCTTTGATTAGAGGATATTGTTTAACACTGATTGGAGAGATAGAGGCTTTTAATTCTACTACTATTGGAGGTTGTTATATGGCTAGACCTAACCCAGCAGTTTCTGCCAAGGCATTAGGATAATCTTTTATCCATTTCTGGCGTAGTTTGCCTGTTTGATCAGTCCTAGGAGGCGCGAAGTGTTGGTGTTCATCTTCTACGGATGTTGTCAAAGCCATGACTATGGGAGTTTTTACTGAAGCCTTTAGAAACTCCACTTGGGGACCATCAGGGTTAAAGGTTATTTTAGCCCAGAGTTTGGTAAGCAGATCCCAGCCCATCAATGGGGCTGGGCATTCTTGGATTACTTGGAAAGCGTGCTGGACTTTTCCATTTCCTAGGTCCATAGTCCTCTTAGTTGTCCAAGCCCAATATCTACTGCCATTAGTACCTTTAACAGGGGACCATTTATTTGATAGGGGGCCCAGTGGGGTCTTAAAGGTTGATTATACTGCTCCTGTATCCACTTCAAAGTTCACTGGAGTCCCCTCCACTTTAAATGTTACCCTGAGCTCGGAGAGGGGATCCGAGCCCTGACTTTCCTAGACCTCTTCTAGAGTCAGCATGGCGGACTGGCATCTCTGCTTCTTTTGGGGGCACTCTTTGGCCTAGTGTCCTGTTTTCTTTACAGTAGGCACACTGATCTGAGGCCAGGGACATCCATTGGCGGGGGCCCAGGTATCCCTTTCTGTCTCCCTGCTTTTTAACTTCTGGCATATTTGGTGCTCTGACCAGAACCTTAGTCAATGCTTTAGTCTGCCTTTTGCTCCTTTCATCCTCCTTTTGTTCCCTTTCCGTCTCTCTCCTCTGTTCCCTTTCCTCCTCAGTTTCTCTCTTATAATATACTTTCTCAGCATCTCTTACTAAATCTCTCAAGGTCTTATCTTGTAATACATCTAGACGTTGTAACTTTCTCTTAATATCTAGGGCAGCCTGCTCGATAAAGGCCATTGCAACAGATGCTTGTTCATCCTCTGCCTGAGGATCAAAAGGAGTATATTTCCTATATGCTTCCATAATTCTCTCCAGAAACATATAGGGAGACTCATTAGGCCCTTGGATAATCTCTCTTACCTTGGCCAAATTAGTCGGCCCTCTGGCGGCCACTCGGAGACCCGCTATTAGAGTCTGGCGATAAGTGGACAGATGCTACCTACATTTAAAGGTGTTTGGGTGCCAGTTGGATCGGTTCATTGGCCCGTAGGGACGGAGAGGAAGCATCATAGGGGCTTCCGAGAGTTTTCTATTATCCGTCACCGGCGGGTTTTTTTAGGTGGCCCAGCTTCCTCCAGGGGAGGAGGGGTTGCTGCTGCTGCAGAGAAGTCCCCTGGAGTGCTTGGGTCTGGCCCAATTGACTCTAGCGGCGGAGAGGCTGAGTCAGCGGCGAGAATATCATCTGGAACGTGTCGGGGGTTGGAGAGCGAGGGTAGAGGATAAGGAGGGGGAGGAGTGTCCAGTCTTGTGACTCAGGGAGAATGGAAGGAAGAGGGGGAGGAGTGGAAGGTTTGAATGATAGGATGCTGGGGGAAGGGGTATATGGCTGTTGATCTGGGTGGCCACGTGGCCCCGGCTGAAAGACAATATCTCTGACTTTTCGGATTAGAGGGAAGTAGAAGGATCCTTCTGGGGGGCCACCTGACTCCGAGAATGGGCCATTCTGAAGCACAGAGAATCTGCCAGGTACGGCATTTTACTGAAAAAGAAAGATTCTGGGCCCTTGAGCGGACATCAGTCCAATGATCAAGTGTCAGGGACAGAGAAGTGGAAGTGCTTTGTCCCATAATGAGAGTTACTCAAACAGGGACAGTGAAGACACAAACGCAACACAGACAAAGACAAACAGTAAACGTTTAACATGAGTCCAAGACAAAGATTAGAACTGAGTAACTGCCAAAACCTGATGGGTTAGACAATAAAGATAGCCCGTAAACTCAACATGAGTTCAGAACAATGACCAAAACTGAGTAGCCGGCAAAACCTGATGGGCTGGCGAACCGAATCCTGAAGCAAAATATAAACGAGTTGAGGAAATTAGTATTCCTTGATTTCTCTAGTCCTCTGGAGTGTCCCCCAGGAACGTGGCCTGTAGCTCTGTGACACATCTGTCAGCCACCATCAGAGAGAGCTAATGCTCTTCACTGACAGCCACTTTGCCAATATATAACATGAAACCCAAAACCAGAAAGAGGTGCCTTACTTACCCCGAGAGGAGTCCATTGGGGTCTTTCTTCCGCCGCTGCCGGATATCTCACCTGGGGCCTCCAGATGAATAGGTGGGGCGAACGTCAGAGAAAAAGACCACCAAGAGGCTTTCTCATGCAACAGCAAAGGTTTTATTGGGGGTCCAGCATGCTGGGGCTCAGAGCTCACTTTAGAGGACCAAAGAACAAAGAGCCCTGAGAACAACTTGAGCAGAGTTTATATACATTCTTTAGAGAGGGCAGGGACTTTACATACATCATAGCCTCCTTTAGCAATTCATCATATACCATGTGAAAATCAAATAACAACTCTAAAGCATGATTAGCACTTTCATTTGCGGGAACAATTCGGGAAGGGGGGTGATTGGTCAGCCCTAAGAAGGGGTATACATTTAAACTGATTGGTTGAATACCTGAGATGTATACTTGCTGAGCTGCAGGGATTCTGGGAAAGGGTTTTTAAGTAACTAGGTAGTCAGGGAAGATTTCAACACACATCTAGGGGAGATCCGGGAATTGTCTAAACTGCCACAGGAAAGTGCAGCTTGGAAAGTTTACAAACCTGGTTCTTTACATTTCAATTTCAATTTCAATTTCTTTTATTCTTTCAGAACCTTAGAGAGAAAAGCAAGAGACTTAATCCACAATGACTGCTCTTTTGGCCATTTTGGTTTTGGATGCACACATGGGATCTTTCTTTCGATCCATCTGGTGCTGATAATCTAAGTCACAGCCTCACACAGGGCCAAGAGGCTAATTAAGACACAACCATTTTCAAAGCAATTACTACTCTGAGGTCAGTTACAGAACTCAGTCTCTGAGGAGAATCACACCAGTGTTCAAGGCTAGGTGCACCCAGTCATCTTTTCCAACCACCACATAAATGACCACAATTAAAACCAAAACAATCCCACATGGCCCTCATCTTCTTCCATAGAGTCACTCATCATAACCTCTGGCTGGAGGATTCCTTGAATGGCGCAGCTCAATAGAGTGTCCAAAATAAGCTTTCTTGCCCCTCATTTGCCTAAACTCAGGGTGGCCTGGACACCCTTCCTGTGAACTAGGATTGATCACATAGGTCTGCCGCTAATACTGCTCTACTTCTCCAATTAGAGGCCTACTGACTGTCAGGTATAAATTCCTTATGTGATTTGGATTCATGATTAAACCCAAGCACCTCTGAAGAGCTTGGAAGAACTCATTTGACCCAAAAAATCCCTATACTCCCTTGAAGAAGGTGAGGAACCTAACAGAGGAAGACAAGAGACATCATCCACAATGACTTATGTTTTTGCCATTTTGGTTTTGGATGCACACATTGGATGTTTCTTTAGATCCATCAGGCGCTGAAAATCTAAGCCATAGCCTCTCACAGGGCCAAGAGGCTGATTCAGACACATGGCTTTCCAAAGCAATTAAGCAAAGAGCCACAGGTGATGCCCATTCATTTCCATTTGAAAACTGTTTCCTTCAGGCTTCACAAAGGGGTGGCCTGAGGCAAAGACCTTCCTGACATTCAGGGCAAAAGATCAATAGGTTAGCAAAAGGCCCAAAACAGGGTTTCTCCACTGAGGCTTTTCTGGTCACACTGATATCTGAGTTTTCTGAAATGCTCCAATTCCCTTCAGCTATCCAGAACATAGCCATGTCACAGAGTTTGGAGGTGGTACATATTTTGGACACAAAACCATGAGCCTATTCTGGAGAGTGGCCAAAATTTAGGAAGAAAACAGAAACTTAGTAAGATAGTAGGTGTTGCCCATCGATAAGGCAACCTGCAGTCCATTACTAAAATGGACAGGATGAATGCTGGGAAGCTTTCTACTAGACAGGACACATCCATTGATGCATTCTCTTTTCTAATGTCTACAACCATGGACACAGTGGGAGACACAGACACAGAAACACTTGCCTTGTCAAAGTTCTTTCTAGAAATAGTCCACTCCAAACCAAACACACCGCCTTTCCTACCTATTCTCAGAACATGAGACAAAACCACAAACTCACACACACACTCAAAAAGGCACCTCCTTCCCCCAAGTAAGTCTGTGACTATCCAGAGTGTCCTTTGACTGGTGGGCCATTTTATGTTCCCCCGAAAAGGCCTGTCTTGTCTTAGATCTGGTCTCCTTGTCAAACACTGTGAAGTTGTCAGGAGCCTGTTCTGACCACTACATGCTTTCTCAGGGAAGGCCCGTCTTCAGAACTCTCCTCGCATTTGGCCATCCTCACATCAGTAGGTACCAAAAAAGACAGACTCTGTCCTTGGTAAATCCAAACATGTGAGCCCACTGGGACTGAGACTGGGACTGGCTCTGTGTGCCTGGCTTCCTGGATCCCAAATTCAGAGAGTTCCATCACCAAGGAAGTGAGGTAGGTCACTTATTTCAAGAATTTAATGAGTTCACTGCCTTGGCAACCACTTTGTTATAACAGTTGCTTCCAAGGGTCCCATGAGATGGAGGATACCCTACTTCCTCTGACACTTTCACTAGTTAGAATGGTGTATCAACCATATGGAACCAGAAACAGCTCTCCACATTGTCCTGGTTTGGTCCATATTCTCTCCATTAAGAATAGAGAGGCTGATTCAGACACAACCCTTCATCCTGACAAGGTTGTTTGCCATGGAAGATGACTTTTGCTCTCTCAGGTCCTACATAGCTGCCTAATACTTCTCCAGGGATCATTTCTGCTTGGACCATTGAGTTTCTAAGCAGGTGGAAGATCCCCTACATTCCTGTATTGTAAGACAAACTCTGTCCCTGCTCTTCTGTAAAGGTAGATTGAGGGAACAGTGTATGGTTAGGGTTAATAACAGGTTCGATTTTGGTGAGGAGTCATTCTGTTGGATGAATAATGGTATTGGGAACCTGCGATATTTACAAGAATATATAGGTAAAATATAAGTATGGAAACAGAAATCTAGGTATGATTTGAAGCCCAGAAGGACATTGGGACCTTCATTGGGATACGTAGCTTTGAATTATGTTCTGCACAGATGTCTCAGATAAATCGATATACAATGTTATAGGACCTTGTACCTTGGATGATTGAATGTAGAAGAGAACATCCAGGATAAAAGGGATAGTTGGTAGTATTAGGAAGACAGTTTGTAAGTTTAAAAAGAAGAGTGAGTATAAGTTTTGGACCAAAAATTCTTTAGCAATAGGGTTTCGGGTAGAGAGTGAATATGAATGTCAGAACGTGTGAAGAATCAGTCAAAATGATGAACTGGGGAAAATATGTAGGAAAGCAGATATCCATAGAGACATTAGGAAATCATGCAAAGTGTAAAGTGAGTGATTGGATGAGACATTTTCAATATGATTGAGTTTCAATATATAATCTTAGGAAAAAACAAATATGTAGTCCCCAAAAAGATTGACAAGTGGGAGCATTAGGCAGCCTGGACATGGATGTTTTTAGTAATCCATGTTCATTTTCCATTTAGACTTTGGTACAATCATAAGTGTGATGTTTGCATTTTCTGACCAGAATATTGCTGTGATAAAATGTATATGTGGATCAGGTAACATGAGTATTTCTTCCACCATTTCTTGGAGCCATATTTTGAAGACGTATAAATTAGTATTGTGGGTAAAAATAGATGTACCCTGTGTCTATGAATATAGAGATAATGCATGAATAGAGCGTAGTGTGAATAAATAATATTACTTGTTCCAACTTTAAATAATGGATTAAATTGATATCTAAAAATATTCAGGAAATCTTATATTGATATACATACATTCATTTCAACCAGTAATACATCTAATGGTAATATTAGGGTTGTGGTTTATCCTGAAGTGTGTGTGAGTTTTGCTTCAAACTGATTATGGAAATCAAATATAATATTTTTGGAAAGAAGTCTCATGAAAAGACCAGTCAAGAAACATGGAGGAATACTTGTGTTCTGAAGCAGGAAGTGATTGACATTGAAACAAATGTCTAAAAATTTGTGAACTTGTGGATAAAATATATATCCTACGATGTGCATAAACTGCAGAAATAGTAATGTACCATTGTTGAATAAAAATGAACGTCAAATTATATGTCATGTCCCATAGGAGTCTACTTGCGTTGATATTAAACTGGGTCAGTTACTCTAGAAATATTAGGATTTGTGTGCAGCTTTCACTGAAGTCAGTTTTCAGTACTAGGAAACAAATATATATTTCAAGTTGATGAATAATTCTGAGAATAATCTTGTGAAAAATCGATTATAAATCTAAATACATCAACATGAATAAATTTAGGGAGTATATATAAGACACATATATTTCATATTTTGAAAAATCTGGAGAGTATGTATATATATATATATATATATATATATATATATATATATATATATATATATACAAAACATACACACAGACTATAAAAAGTAGCAATATATATGCTAATCGAAATTCATGATTAAATATATATAATTCACATATGCAAAAATAATTATTTTACTGAACATGGATTTTTGTATAATGTTTTTCTATTAGGAAGCTCACCCATAGGTTGAATTTTCAGTTTCAACAGCGTTTAGGAGGAGGGATCTCTTCTCACAATTTGTATCTTCCAAGTCACACAACACAAAAAAATTAACCTGTGATACCAGGTAGGATTCTATATGTGCATATAAATATACATGTGCTGAATAGTCTATAGAGAAAGGGAGACAGGAATTCACATATTAGTTAATTTTAAAAACACATGGAGAATTATTTTAACCAAAAATTGACTAGATTTATAACACCTACCCTTTATCATGTAAAAGGCAAGTCCAAATATACACCATGCCTCCACTGAACTGCATGTATTTCTATTTTGTTTTGGTTATTTTTCCTCCATCATATTAGGATTAGTAGTCAGAGTCTAGTAGGGTATGGGTTAGTGTCATGGTTTCAGTATTTTGATTGGAAAATAAGAAAATGAATCCAATGTGTATGCAAATATGTGCCACACAAAAATATTCCCACTCTCATCCAGAACAATGAATTGCCATTACCTTCACCCCAAATAAGACACAATTAGAGGAGAAGAGTTAGAAAATCTGTGAATACATATATGGAATGGAACATAATCAGGAGTTCAAAACCTTGGAGGTGGTAGAGGAGTTTCCAAAAGTTAGGGTCAGGGAAAACACTCCAAAACATGGAGCTCTGCTGGCCTAAAAACTTCTTGAGAAACTGTCTCTGAGTTCGGGCACTTGAAATATATGTTGTTGTCAGGAGCTTTAGCTTCATTTGTAGTGAGACCATCAAAGATGGGTCTGCATCTATGTGACCTGGAGAACATGGTTTCTTTTTTTTTAATGAACATAAGTGAGCAGTGCTGAATTCTCTCTTTGTAGGTAAACTGTGGCCACTCGGGTCTAAGTGTCTCCCCGTGTGGACTGTGAAGCCATTTGGTCATCCTCCACTTTTTGTGGTGTTTCTTGCTGCTGCACTGGGAGTATGGTATTTACTTCACGAAATACAATGAGTTCAACTGGGACAAAATGCTAGAGTGAGTTCTGTCATGTGTGGTGGGTCAGGTTCTCCAGGAGAATGCACCAACAAGTCTTCTATCCAACATAGCTTGTCCCCTTGACCATAGCAACCTGTTTCTTAAAATTGACGTTAAACCTCTCCATATAACGAGATGCCTTTACATATAAGGGTCTGCTGGCTACACTATTTCAGTCACAAGCCATTTGGAAGCCAATGGAAGATCCACATGACCCCACCACAGATATTTTATCACACATCTGCACACCACTGCTCTAGGCCCACTACTCAGCAGGCTCCAACTTACTGGCATCTCTGTTCTACACCATTTTCATAAAACCAAGTCAATTAAGCCACTGTCTGGTACACTCATGATCAGAAACAGGACATCCAAAGATTCTCCAGTGCCACCTGGTCATAGGAATTTCAAATATATCATGGTATTTATCTGGGATTAGGAAGATAGACGGTAGGATTAAAAAGAAGGGTGAGTAAAGGATTTGGACATTAAGTTCTGCTTCTCCAATTTGAGGCGTATTGTCATGCATGGGCGACTCTCATGCCTGGCCTCCAAAAATCCCAACACAATTCATAGCAATACATCTCTAATGTCATTTCCAAAACTCCGTTTCTAAGGGGAATCACACCAGAGTTCAAGCCCAGGTGGACCCATTCATCTCTTCCAACCGCCACACAAGTGACCACAATTAAAAACAAAACACTCCCACATGGCCCTCATTTTCTTCCATGTAGACACTCATCATAATCCCTTGCTAGAGGTTTCCATGAGGGACACAGTCCAAGACAGTGTCCAAAATAAGCTCCCTTCCCCCTCATTTGCCTAAAGTCAGGGTGGCCTGGGCACCCTTCCTGTGAACCAGGAGTGATCAAATAGGCCTGCCATTAATGCTGCTCTGCTTCTCGAATTTGAGGCCTACTGACTGTGGGGTTTAGATACTTTATGTGAATTGGAGTCATGAGAAAACCCAAGAATCTCTGGGCTTCCCTCTGCAGGGCTTTGAAGAACCCATTTGAGTGAGTCTAGGAGTTGGACCAAAAGTTCTTTAGCAATAAGGTTTTGGTGAGAGAGTAAATGTAAATGTCAGCACATTTGAAGGGTCATTCCCAATGATGAACTGGAGAAAAGGTATTTGAAAGCAGATATCAATGGAGACATTAGGAAATCATGCAAAGTACAAAGTGAGTGGTAGGATAAGACATTATTAACAGGGTTGAGTTTGAATATATAATCTTAGGAAGAAACAGATATGTAGTCACCAATAGGAATAATATTTGAGAGCATTAGGGAACCAGGACATGGATGTTGTTAGTAATACATGCTCACATTCAATTTAGGCTTTGGTACAGTCATAAGTGTGACCCTTGCATTTTGTGTCAGGAATATTACTGTGATGAAATGTATATGTATATCAGGTGACTAGAGTATTTTTTCCACCATTTCTGAAAGCAATATTTTAAAGACTTATAAATTAGTATTGGGGATACAAATACATAGACCCTGGGTCTATGAATATAGAGATGATGCCTTAATAGACCATACTGTGAATAAATAATATAACGGGTTCCACTTTTAATATTGGATTGAATTGATATCTGAAAATACATAAGAAATTTTATGTTGATATACAATCATTCATTCCAAACAGTTATACATCTAATGGTAATAATAGAGTTATGGTTTATCATGATGGGTGTGTGAGTTTGCCCCAAAAGTGATTATGGAAATCGAAAACAATGTGTTCAGAAAGAAATCTCATGAAAAAACCAGTCAAGAAAGCTGGAGGAATACATGTGTTCTGAAGCAGGAAGTGATTGAAAGTGAAACAAATGCCTATAAATTTGATAAATTGTGGAAGAAATATATATCGTATGATGTGCATAAAATGAAGAAAATTAATATACCAGTGTTGAATAAAAATGAACGTCAAAATAGACATCATGGAACATAGGAATCTACTTGCACCGATGTTAAACTGGGTAAGTTACTGTAGAAATATTAGCATTTGTATATACCATTCACTGAATTTAGTTTTCAGTACTAGGAAACAGATATGTAGTTCAGGTGGATGAATATTTCTGAGAATAATCTTGTGAAAAGTTGATTAGAAATCCAAATATATGAACATTAATGAATTTAGGAGTGTATAATAAGACACATATATTTTACATTTTGAAAAATCTGGAGAATATATATATATATATATATACACACACACAAAACCCACACAGAGCAATTAAAAAGTAGCAATATATATGCCAATCAAAATTCATCGTGAAATTTATATGATCCACATATCCAAAAATATTTATTTTACTGAACATGGATTTATATATAATGTTGATCAACTAGGAAGCTCCCCCATAGGTTGAATTTTCTGTTCCACAATTTGTATCTGTCAAGTTGGCCACCTCACAAGTACGTACGTGTGATACCAGGTAGGATTCAATATGTGCATATACAAATACATGTGCTTAATAGGCTACAGAGAAAGGGAGACAGGAATTCACATATTTGTTAACTTTAAAAACACACGGAGAACTACTTCAATTAAAAATTGACTAGATTTATAACTCCAAACCTATATATTGCAAAAGGCAAGCCCAACTATACACCACCCCTCCTCTGAACTGCTTGTATTTCTATTCTGTTTGAGTTATTTTTCTCCATAACATTAGGATTAGTAGTCAGAGTCTAGCAATCTATGGGTTAGTGTCAGGGAATCAGTATTTCGAATGGAAAATTGGAAAATGAACACAATGTGTATGCAAATATGTGCTACACAAAAATCTTCCCATTCTCTTCCAGAAAAATTTATTGTAATTAACTCCGCCCCAAGTAATACAGAATTAGAGAAGAAGAGTTAGAAAATCTGTGAATACATATCTGGAATGGAATATGCTCAGGAGTTCACAACCTTGGAGCTGTTAGAGGAGTTTCCCAAAGTAAGGGACACGGTAAACATTTCTCAAATGTGGAGCTCTGGTGCCCTAAAGACTTCTTGGGAAACTGCCTATGTGGTTGGGCACTTGAAATATATATTGTTTTCAGGAGCTTTTGATTTCTTTCTAGTGAGACCATCAAAGCTGGGTCTGCATCTATGTGACCTGGAGGACATGGATTCTTATTTTCCAATGTACATGAGGTAGCAGTGCTGAATTCTCTCTTTGTAGGTAAACTGTGGCCATTGTGGGCTAAGTGTCTCCCTGTGGGGACTGTGAAGCCATTTGGTCATCCTCCAATTTTCATGGTGTTTCTTGCTGCTGCACTGGGACTTTGGTATTTGCTTCACGATATACAAGGAGTTCAAATGGGACACAGTGGTGGAGGGAGTTCTGTCTTGTGCGGTGGGTCAGGGTTCTCAGGAGAATGCACCAAGCAGGCTTCTATCCCTCATAGCTTGCCCCCTTGTCCATAGAAACCTGGTTCTGAACATTGCCCTGAAACCTCTCCATATAACAATATGCCATTTCATTGAACATTCTGCTGGCTGCACCATGTCAGTCACAAGCAATTTGGAAGCTAATGGCAGATTGACATGGCCTCACAAAGATGTTTTATCATACACCTTCCCACCTCTGCTCTAGGCCCACCACTCAGTAGGCTCCAACTTACTGGTATCTCTGTTCTACACCATTTTTATGAATCCCAGTCAATCAAGGCACTGCCTGATAGATTCATGAATGATGTAGGACATCCAAATGTTCCCAGAGCGACCAGGTCATGGGAAATTCAAAAATTTCATGGTATTTATCTAGGCATTTTTCAAGGATGAAGTTGGAGGCACTGTGGGTTTTAATTCATTCGGGAACCATTAAATGGTGAGGATGCTCATTTCAATGAACGCTATCGAGAACTCTCACAGGCAAGACTTTCCAAAGAGTGACCAAAAGGTCACATGAAGCCAGGCTCATTGAGGTCTACAATGTGAGGTCCATGTTTGTTTTGATTCTCAACTATGGCTGACATGCCTTTAAGAATGAAATCATGTGATATCCTGGCTGAGATTTCCAGTGCTCTGTGGAAAGGTACCCTTGGCCTATATCTCAGTTTCCATGGGCGACTCTCATGCGTGTCCTCCTAAAATCCCAACACAAGTCATGGCAATACTTCTCTGAGGTCAGTTTCAGAACTCACTCTCTAAGGGGAATCACGCCACTGTTCAAGCCCAGGTGGACCCAGTCACCTCTTCCAACCGCCACACAAATGAAAACAATTGAAACCAAAAAAAAATCCCACATGGCCCTCATTTTATTTCATATAGACACTGAACATAACCTCTTGCTAGAGGTTTCCATGAGGAGCACAGTACAAGACAGTATCCAAAATAAGCTCCCATGCCCCTTGTTTGCCTAAAGTTTGAGTGGCCTGGACACCCTTCCTGTGAAACAGGAGTGATCCAATAGGCCTGCATTTAATACTGCTCCACTTCTCCAATTTCAGGCCTACTGACTGTGGGATTTAGATTATTTATGTGTATTGGAGTCATGATAAAACCCAAGCACCAATGGGCTAGCCTCTGCAGGGCTTTAAAGAACTCATTAGACCCAAAGGATCCTTATTCTCACTTGATGGAGGTCAGGAAACTTACAGAGAAAGACAAGAGAATTCACCCACAATGACTGATCTTTTGGCCATTTTGGTGTTGGATGCATACATGGGATCTTTCTTTACATCCATCAGGTGCTGACAATCTAAGCCACAGCCTCACACTGGGCCAAGATCCTGATTCAGACACATCCCTTTCAAAAGCAATTAAGCAAAGAGACACAGGTGATGCCCATTCATTTCCATTTGAAAACGGTTTTCTTCAGGCTTCACAAACGGGTTGGCCTGAGGCAAAGTCCTTCCTGACTCAGGGGAAAAGAACAATTGTTAAGCAAAAGGGCCAACCACGGTTTCTCCACTGAGATGTTAGTAGTCACACTGATATCTGAGTTTTCTGAGATGCTCTCCATTCCCTTCAGCTATCCAGTATATGGCCATGTGACAGAGCTTGGTGGTGGTACATATCTTGGACACAAAACCATGAGCCTATTCTGGAGAGTGGCCAGAATTCAGGAAGAAAACTGGAACTTAGGAAGATAGCAGGTGTTACCCATTGATTATGCAAGCCCTGGTCCATTCATTAATTGGGCAGGATGAATGCTCGGAAGCTTTCTAATAGACAGGACACATCCACTGATGCATTCTTTTTTTCTAATGTCTACAACCACGGACACAGTGAGATACACAGACATAGAAACACACGCCCTGTGAAACGACTTAGTAGAAACATTTCACTCCAAACCACAAAACCGTCTTTCCTACCTATTCTCAGAACATGAGACAAAACCACAAACCCACACCAACACCCAGAAAGGCACCTGCTTCCCTCAAGTAGGTCTGTGACTATCCAGAGTGTCCTCTGACTTCTGGACCATACTATGTTCTCCCAAAATGGCCTGTCCTTTATCAGATCTGGTCTCCTTGGTCAACTCTGTGAAGTTGTCAGGAGCTAGTGGTGAGCCACTACCTGCTTTCTCAGGAATGGCCCCTCTTCAGAGCTTTTCTGGTATTTGGCCATTCTCACATCAGTAGGTACCAAGAAAGATTGACTCTGTCCTTGGTAAATCCAAACAAGTGAGCCCACAGGGACTGGGACTGAGACTGGCTTGGATGCCTGGCTTCCTGGATCCCATGTTCAGAGAGTTCCATCACCACTGAAGTGAGGTGAGGTCACTTCCTTCAGGAACTGAATGAGTTCACTGGCTTGGCAACCACTTTGTCCTAACAGTTGCTTCCAAGGGTCACATGAGATGGTGGCTGCCCCAACTTCCTGTGACACTTTCACAAGTTAGATTGGTATATCAACCATAGGAACCTGGGAACAGCTCTCCACAGAGGCCTGGTTTGGTCCATCTTCTCTACATTAGGACGAGAGAGGCTGATTTGGACACAACCCTTCATCCTGGCCAGGTTGTTTGTCATGTAAGATGACTTTTACTCTCCCAGGTCCTTCATAGCTGCCTACGTCTTCTCCAGAGGACATTTCTGCATGGACCTTTGAGGTTCTCAGCAGGTGGAAGATCCACTACATTCCTGTATTGTAAGACTAACTCTGTCCCTCCTCTCTGTAATGTTAGATTGAGGGGAAAGTGTACGGTTAGTGTTAATAACATTTTCGATTTGGGTTAGGAATCATTCTGCTGGATAAATAATGGCATTGGGAACCTGTGATATGTATGAGAATATATAGGTGAAATACATGTATGAAAACAGAAATCTAGGTAAGTTTTGAAGCCCAGAAGAGAATTGGGCCCTTGATTGGGATACTTAGCTTTGAATTAGGTTCTGCACAGATGTGTCAGATTAATCAATATTCAATGGCCTAGGACCTTGTACCTTGGATGATTGAATGTAGAAGAGAACATCCAGTCAAAAAGGGATAGTCGGTAGTGAAAGGTTAATAAAATAGGTACTTGTCACTTCCTGTTTCTCTGTATGCTTAACAAAACACTTTTGAAATCTTGAGAACTCTTTGCTAATCTTGTTCCCAGAATGTGCTCTCCCCAACTGCCAAACTGCAGAATGTACTCCCTCACCCGTGTGCACGCACACTGCCCACTCACCCGGACCCATCAATAAACTTTCCTCCCTGCCCTCTCCAAGAAAATTATATAAACTCTGCTTAAGGTGTTCTCAGGGCTCTCATCTCTTTTCAATTGAGCTCTGAGCCCCAGCATGCTGGACCCCCAATAAACCCTTTGCTGTTGCATGTGACAATCTCTTTGTGGTCTCTTCCTCCAAGGCTTGCCCGAACTTTTCATATGGAGGTTCCACTGAAATCCTGCAGCGGCGAATGTGAGACCCCATGTGCCGTGGCTTTCACTATTTGTGTATCTTTCATTATGGGACAGAGCACTTCAATGCCTCTGTCCCTGACCATTGATCACTGGCCCAAAGTCCACATAAGGGCTCAGAATCTTTTTTATTTAGTAAAACACTGGACCTGGAAGACGCTCTGTGCCTCAGAATGACCCACCTTTCGAGTCGGATGGCCTCTAGAAGGATCTTTCTACTTCCCACTAATTTAAAAAGTTAGAGATATTGTCTTTTAGCCAGGGCCACATAGCCATCTGGATCATTCCGCCATATATCTTAACTTTGCAGGACCTCTGCAAATCTCCTCCTCCATGGGTGAAGCCTTTCCTTACCGCTGCCCCTGCTCCTACTCCTTCCCCCATGATCTCTCAAACCCTCTGCTCTTCTTCCTTCTCCACCCTCTGTTCTCCCTGAGTCACAAGATTTGACTCTACTGGATTATCCTCCCCCTCCTTATCCCCTGCCCTCTTCCCCCAATCCCCAACACCCTCTAAGTGATTCCCCTGCTGCTGACTCAGCCTCTCTGCAATTGGAGGAGCACAGCACCCTCCAGATAGCTCCCCAGTGGCACACACAGCCCTTCCTTCCCTTGAGGAAGCTGGCCCGGCTATAGGAACTCGCCAGCAGTGAATAGTTGAAAACACTGGAACTCCCATGATGCTCCCCCTCCATCCCTATGGGCCAAAGATTGACGACGGCCATGGGGGAAAAATGCAAGCCTACCGGTTTTGGCCATTCTCCTCTTCAGACGTACATAATTGGAAATATAACAATCCCCCTTTTTCTGAGCACCCCACCTGGCACACACGTCTGGTTGAGTCATTGATGTTTTCACACTAGCCTACTTGAGATGACTGCCAACAACTCATAGGGACTGTCTTCATGACAGGGGATCAAAATAGAATACTCCTGGAAGCTGGAAAAAAATATCCTCTGACCAGATGCGTGACTGACACAACTTCCCAAGATAATCAAAGCCAGCTTTCCTTTGAACCAACCCAACTGTGGCCCCCAAATCTTTGAAGGTAGGGAGCATCTGTTCACTTATCACCGGGCTCTAATAGTGGGTTTCTGTGCGGCCGCTAGGTGACCAACTAATTAGGCCAAGGTAAGAGAGATTATTCAAGGGCCTGAAGAACCTCTCTCTATGTTTCTAGAGAGAATTATGGAGGCATATAGAAGATATACTCCTTTCAATCCTCAGGCAGAGGATCAAAAGTCATCTGTCACAATGGCCTTTATTGGGCAAGCTGCCCCGGATATTAAAAGAAAGTTAAAATGCTTAGATGGATTACAAGATATGACTTTGAGAGATTTAGTCAGAGAAGCCAAAAAGGTATACTTTAAGAGAGAAACTGAGGAAGAGAAGGGAACAAAGGGAGGATAAAAGAAACAAAAGACAGACTAAGGCGCTGACTAAGGTCCTGGTCACAACAACAAATACGCCAGAAATTAAGAAACAGGGAGACAGGAAGGGATACCTGGGCCCACGCCAGAGGCCACTCCTTGCCTCAGATCACTGTGCCTACTGTAAAAAAAAGGACACTGGGCCAAAGATTTCCCTAGAAAGAGACAGCCACTCCTGCCAGCCATTCTGACTCTTGAGGATGACTCCAAAAGTCGGGGCTAACATCCCCTCCCAGAGCTCAGGGTAACTTTTGAAGTGTAGGGGACACCAGTAAACTTTGAAGTGGATACAGGGGCAATATACTCAGCCCTTAAGGGCCCATTGGGCTATCTATCAAATAAAAGGTCTCTAGTTCAAGGGGCAAATGGCAGTAAATATCGGGCTTGGACAACTAAGAGGACCATGGACCTGGGAAAAGGAAAATCCATCAATCCTTCCTAGTAATCACAGAATGCCTGGCCCCATTGATGGACAGAGATCTGCTCACCAAGCTCTGGGCCAAAATAACTTTTAACCCTGAAGGCAACCAAGTGGGATTTCTAAATCCTTCAGTAAAAACTCCTATAGTCATGGCTCTAACTATGTCAGTAGAAAATGTACATCAACTCACTCAACTTTGTTCAAAGAAACTGCAGGCATTCCTGAAGGATCAAGAACAGAGTTTTCCACTAACCAAATCACAGCAAAAGGACTGAATGGGTAACAAAAGCCTGTCGGGTCCATCAATTGGTTTATGCTTACCCTTCCAAGCTTCCTGGAGGAAAGCACCTAGGAGGAAAAAGACCAGGACAATTCTGGGAAGTGAACTTTACTGAAATTAAGCATGCAAGGTATGGACTTAAATATCTCCTAGTCTTTGTAGATACATTTTCAGGATGGATTAAAGCCTTCCCCACCAAAAAAAAAAAGAAAGAAAGAAAGAAAGAAAGAAAGAAACAGCACAAATGGTGGTCAAGAAGATCCTGGAAGATTTTTTTCCAAGATACGACCTGCCTAAGGTAACAGAGTCTGATAATGGACCTGCATTCATGACCCAGGTACGTTAGGGGTTAGCCAGTACCCTGGGGATTACATTGTGCTTATAGACCACAGAGTGCAGGACAGGTAGCATGAATGAATAGAACCATTAAAGAGACCTTAATGAAATTAATCTTAGAGACCGACATAAAAGATTGGACAATGCTTCTGCCTTATGCAATGTTTCATGCAAGAAATTCTCTCTCTGTTTCTTTGTGTAACCTCACCCACTATGAAATTCCCTATGGGGCCCCTATTCCAGTAAGGGACTTAACCCCAACTCTAAGACCTAACGATCCCTTCCACATCACCATGCTTGACAGACTTACAGCTGTTGAAAGAACTCAGCGATACCTGTGAAAACAGCTGGCCACTGCCTACCAACCTGGAGATGAGGGGACTCCACATCAATATCATGTAGGAGACTTTGTCTATGTAAGACAACATCAGGTGTCATCCCTGGAACCCCACTGGAAAGGACCATACCAGGTTCTACTTATAACACCTACAGTGGTAAAGGTAGACAGAATCACTTCCTGGATCCTGGCCTCTCATCTCAAGCCTGCACCCTGTCCAGACTCTGCCTGGAAACTGGAAGAGACTGGTAACCCTTTCAAATTGTGTATTCGCCAGGTGGATGAAGCTATAGAGTCTCTCCTTGACCACCAGTAGTTCTAACCCTCATCAGCCCTTTCAGCAGCAATGGCTGATCACAAATCCTACTGGAGAAGAAGTATAATCTATCTCACATATAGCCCACTTTGGGACCTGGTGGCCATTTCTCCACCCAGACATTTGTTAGCTGGCTATAGGTCTTTCCTATTAGGATATCCCTGATGAAGAGGATCCCACTAAAATTCCATTAAATACCTTTTGTACCATAAATAATGGAAACAAACATTATGGATGTCGGGACAGGTAAGCCAGGTGCAGGTTGGCTAGCCTAGATTACTATGTTTGCCCGGCAGACAATCAAAGCCACAAACAGCAAAAGCTGTGTGGAGGAAAAGCCAATTTCTTCTGTAAGTCATGGGGATGTGAGCATACAGGGGCTTCCTGATGGAACCCGAACTCCTCATCAAATTCTGTACACAGCATTGGCCATATGACCAATTAGATAACCAAAACCCATGGCCCCCAGAGGGGTCTCTAGATCCTCAAATACTGTGTGACCTTTTTAACTTCTGCAAGTGCTCAAAAGGGTAAAAGGAGATTCCCCTATGTGGAGGCCTTTTCCCTTCTTCGCTCACATCCTGAACTATGCTTCTCCAATAGATCCTCACCCTCAGCCTTCTTCTCCAGACTATCTGCTGTCACTCCAAACTCAGCAACCTGATTTCTTCCCTTCAATTACTAGATCAAAAACCCAAACCATCACCGGTTCTCAGACCATTGCCCCCTGGCTGAGAAGCAGGTACTGAGGTACCCCTCCACCGACTCACTCCTCTCCTCTCTTGTCACTGCCCGCACTGGGTCCCACCAGGTCCTCTTTCCAGCTAACCCATAGCTCAAACCAGCTGAGGAGAGCCCTCAGACCCTTATCCAAATGTAATGAAAATGGCCTTTAAAGTTGCTCTTTCATCACTGAAAACAGGTTACTAAAAATTTAAAGTCCCTCACAGGCTTTGTGGATACTCACTCCCTTCTTCCCCTCTGCTCTACCTGTTCTACTGCTCAAGTTTTGTTGCTAGGAATATCCCAAACCCCTTTCCCATTATTCTTTTACATCTCTCCTTTCTCATTCTCAGATCCATGAAGCTGCTCTAAGCCCCGACTTCTCTGTCTCCCCCCTCTGTACCAGGCCCACAGAAAAGTTTTCACTGACCTTCTCCAGGAGTCTTCACCATGGCTGACTTTAGGACTTTCAGCAAAAAAGTCCCTATAAACGATTTCAGTGTAGATAACCTTCCTCTTTTAATGTTGCCCTGTTCCACTTGGCCACTGGCTAAAAATAATCAGCATTCCTAAGCTAGACACCCCCTTACTACTTTTTCACAAAATATGTGAACAATTCCTCTGGCCTTGAACTGGGGCTTCACAGAGATGGCAACATTTCTAAGATAAAGAAGTTACCATCTGGGCTCCATGGTAACAGCTGGCAGGGGGAAAAAAAGAAAGGGAAGTAAAAGCTCTCCCCCACCCAGTTGTCCTTGAAAAGTTAACTTGCCCAGAACAGAGAAAAAAAAAACAGAAACAAAAACAGCTTTTTGTGAACTTCTGCAGAGTGTGATCTTCTGAGCCACTTCTCTTACAGGTTGGGTACAAAATTCTGAAACTACCTAAACTTGGAATTCAGAAGATTAATTGATTACAACCGAAGCAATGCCATCTGAATCTGGGTGCAACCAAATATCACTGTTTCACTGTCTTTGGTGCTATCTTAGGTGCCTTGCCTTGTCCGTCCCTACAACAGTATAATTCTATATACTAAAACATTGTTGATGTTTTCATGAAATGAAAAACGGATGTGATTAATTGTGTAATGGTGCATATGTTACCCAGAATGCTCTATCATGACGCCGGTTCATTTGAAGATCGAATAGGTGGGACATACAACCCGGTTTCACTGGGAACATATGTCCCTCACTTTAGCCATCCTATAAAGAATAGGAGTTGCCACAAGGGTGGGCACAGGAACCACTGCCCTGGTCCATGGGACACAACAAATGACCCAGTTAGAAGCAGAAATAGACCAAAACTTAAATATATTAGAAACCTCCATAACAGCTTTGCAGGAATCTTTAACCTCTCTCTCTGAAGTTCTTTTACAGAACAGTTGAGGGTTGGACCTCCTCTTCATGAGTGAAAGGGACCTTTGTGCTGCATTGAGGGAAGAATGTTGTGTGAAGTTGTCAGAAGCCAGTGGTGAGCTACTACCTGCTTTATCAGGAAAGGCCCCTCTTCTTAGCTTTCCTGTCTTTTGGCCATCCTCACATCAGTAGGTACCAAGAAAGACAGACTCTGTCCTTGGTAAATCCAAAAAAAGTGAGACCACTGGGACTGGGACTGGGACTGGGTGTGCTTGCCTGGCTTTCTGAATCCCACGTTTAGAGAGTTCCATCACCCAGGACGTTATGTGAGGTAACCTCAATCAGGAAGTGAATGAAGTCACTGCCTTGGCAACCACTTTGTCCTAAGAGTTGCTTCCAAGGGTCCAATGAGATGGAGGGTGCCCCTACTTCCTGTGACATTTTCACACGTTGGAATGGTATATCAACCATAGGCACCCGAGAACAGCTCTCCACACAGGCCTGATTTGGTCAATCTTCTCTACATTAAGATGAAAGAGGCTGATAAAGACATATCCCTTCATTCTGACCAGGTTGTTTACCATGGAAGTTGAGTTTTCCTCCCTCAGGTCCTTCATAGCTGCCTACAACTTCTCCAGAAATCATTTCTGCATGGTCCTTTGAGGATCTCAGCAGGTTGAAGATCCCCTACATTCCTGTAGTGTAAGACCAACTTTTTCCCTGCTATTCTGTAAAGTTACATTGAGGGAACAGTGTATGGTTAGGGTAATAACAGGTTTTATTTGGGATAGGAATCATTCTGCTGGATGAATAATGGTATTGGGAACCTGTAATATTTACAAGAATATATAGGTGAAATATAAGTATAAAAACAGAAATCTAGGTAAGATTTGAAGCCCAGAAGAGCATTGGGCCCTTGATTGGGATACTTAGCTTTTAAATATCTTCTAAACAGATGTCTCAGATAAATCGATATACAGTGGCATAGGACCTTGAAAATTGGATGATTGAATGTAGAAGAAAACATCCACTCATATAGGCATAGTTGGTAGGATTAGGAAGATAGTCAGTAGGTTTAGGAAGAAAAGTGAGTATATTATTTGGACAAAAAGTTCTTTAGCAATAGGGTTTGCGGTAGAGAGTGAATGTAAATGTCACCACATGTGAAGAGTCAGACACAATGATGAACTGGGGAAAATATATGGGGAAGCAGATATCAATGGAGATATTAAGAAATCAGGCAAAGTATAAATTGAGTGATAGGATTAGACATTTTCAACAGGGTAGAGGTTGAGTATAAAATCTTAGAAAGAATCAAATATTTAGTCACCAATAGGATTGACATTTGAGAGAATTAGGCAATCTGGACATGGATATTGTTAGTAATCCATGCACACTTTCCATTTAGGCTTTGGCACAGTCATAAGTGTGAACTTTGCATTTTGTTTCCAGAATATTACTGTGATAAAGTGCATATGTAGATCAGGTGACATGAGTATTTCTTCCACCATTTCTGTGGGCAATATTTTGAAGGTGTATAAATTAGTATAGGGTGTACAAATAGGTGTTCCCTGTGTCTAGGAATATAGATAAAATGAATGAATAGACCATACTGTGAATAAATAATATTACTGGTTCCAACTTTAAATATTGGATTGAATTGATATTTACAAATTTACAGGAAATCTTATATTGAGATACATACATTCATTACAACCATTTATACATCTAATGGTAATATTAGGTTTATGGTTTATCATGAAGAGTGTGTGAGTTTTGCTTTAAAAGTGATTATTGAAATCTAAAATAAAATGAAGTATCATGAAAAGACCAGTCAAAAAACATAGAGGAATACTTGTGTACTGAAGCAAGAAGTGATTAAAAGTGAAACAAAAGCCTATCAATTTGCAAAATTGTGAATGAAATATATATCCTATGATGTGCATAAACTGAAGAAATAGTCATGTAACAGTGTTGAATAAAAATGAAGGTCAAAATACACATCATGTCCCATAGGAATCTACTTGCATTGATGTTAAAGTGGGTCAGTTACTGTAGAAAAATTAGGACTTCTATGCACCATTCACTGAATTTTGATTTCAGTACTAGGATACAATATGTATTTAAGGTGGATGAATATTTCTGAAAATAACTTTGTGAACATTTGGTTATAAATCCACATTCATGAATATGAATGCATTTAGGGATTGTATAATAAGACACATATATTTTACATTCTGAAAAATCTGGAGAGTGTGTGTGTGTATGTATATCTATATATCTATATATATCTATATATATATCTATATATATATATATATATATATAGATATATATATATATATATATATATATAGAGAGAGAGAGAGAGAGAGAGAGATAGAGGCATTAAAAGGTAGCAATATATATGCCAATCGAAATTCATCATGAAATATATAACATCCACAGATCCAAAACTATTCATTTTACTGAACATGGATTTATGTATTATATTGTTCAACTAGGAAGCTCACCCATAGTTTTAATTTTCAATTCCAACAACGTTTAGGAGGAGTGACCTCTTCTAAAAATTTGTATCTGCCAAGTCAGCCATCTAACAAGAATGTACATGTGATACCAGGTAGGATTCTATATGTACATACAAAAATACATGTGCTGAATAGGCTACAGATAAAGGGAGATAGGAATTCACATATTTGTTAACTATAAAACACATGGAGAACTATTTCAATTTAAAATTGACTAGATTTATAACACCTACCCTTTATCATGCAAAAGGTAAATCCAACTATACACCATGCCTTTCTAAACTGCTTGTATTTCTATTCTGTTTGGGTTCTTTTTCTCCATCACTTTAGGATTGCTGCATTCTGGCTGGGCACAATTCAGGAGCCACTTGTCAAAAGAAACTAACCTTACTTTTAGAACCACACATGACTAAAAATTAGCTCCTCGGGAAAAACCCTCAGAGCCCAACTGCCACTACTGGCTTCCCACAAGCTCTCAACCTCCACACTCCTTCTCTTGAGGTCGATTGGCTGGGTCGTGTGGGCAGAGCCCAAAAAGTCCCACAATGAGCAGCTCCGTTGTCTGAAAGGGTGGGGAAACAGCCCAATGGCATTACCACAGAGGAGCCAATCAGCTAGATATTGCTGGGGCTGCTGTGAGCCAATCATCAGCTTGCAGTCTGAAAGGGTGGGGAAACTGCTCAATGAGCATCTCCAATGAGCATCACCGCAGAGGAGCCAATTAGCTTGATGTTGCTGGGGCCGCTGTTAGCCAATCATCAGCTGGCAGTCTGAAAGTTTGTTTGGCCCCTTGGGCTGTGCCTCTCAACACCTCCCCCTCTCTGTTTAAACAACAAGCATGTGGCTTAGGGACCATGCCTGCCTTAGGTTGTCCAATAGTACATATGGTGCTTACCCATTATCGAATGAGCTGACCTCAAGGTATCAGCCTCCAGTCTTAGATTGGTACCATTGCAATTGGATCTTACCCGTCACTAGCTACAGGTCCAGTATACAGTCACACCTGTGGAGAGGTCTTTGTACCAGCGGGGGCTGAGGTTCTTTGTCTCACCTCTGTTGGCCCCCAAATTTTAGCTGAACGACCATGACAGCAGAAGGGAGGAAGATACACCAAGCCAATTGAGGGCTCCTTTTGGAAAAATTGTACCACCGATGACATCATCAGCAAAAATACCCCAACACTACCACAAGTCAATTCACCAACATATTGTTCACAATGCATGCAGGTGAGTTCACAATGCATACAGGTGATACATAGTCCAGGCAAGTTCTGCAAGCAGTTCAGTGATGGCTATTGCAGAAGCTGTAGATTGGTTTTATCTTTGTCTTTACAGGCACTGGGATGAAGATAGGAATTTTGGCAATAATGGCCAAAGAAAAATTATGTAACATTCCAGAAGGTACTAAAAGAAAACAATTTTCTTAACAATTTACATTGTCTTGAAGAGAATTATTAAATATAATGAAAAGAAAAGGTGAAAGTAAACAAACAGATCTGTTAACCTCCTTTTTTGTACACATTTTAAAACAATCCTCAACAGGTGTTTACCCAATTTAAATTAAAACATTTACATCAAGTGTATAAAAATATATTTGGATCCATTTTTTCATGAGCGCTCATCATATATGATATATGGACATACGTACATTCAAACATATAACAAAAAACACAAGTGTGCACACGTAATATAATACATACAACACATAACATAAGAGTAAAGGCCTTATAACATTTTACAGGTGAAATCTCCATTGCAATGTCTAAAAACTCTATAGTCCAAAAATAGAACTAATCAGCAAAACATTAACCTAGGTTTGTATGAGCTCAAAAAACAAAATAGAACTTCATGACATGGGAAAGGGTAATAATAAAATAGATATTGAAAAAAGCATCCTGGATTTGTCACAGATGTAAGAATAGCCAAACTGGAGTTCTGGATATCAGCTGTTATGGATTTGAGCCAAATCATATTCTTTTAATCTGTAGAAATCGCTTTAGTTAGTCTCTCTGGAATCCAAATTGGCTGCTGTTCTCCCTGTGGAAACACACAAACAGACCTCCAACTCCAGACAATTACTGGGTCAGGACATTTCCATTGTCCTGTTAGAATATTCTTCCAAAGTACCTTGGGCTTATGTACATTTTTTGGACACATATGCCTTTCCACAGGACTAAGCCCTGATGAATCCAAATTTCCAAAGTTTAGAGTAAAAAGGGTTATTTTAAGTTTATCTTTGGGGAATATATACCCCTTCCCAATTCCTTTTTTTTGTTTAATTAGTACGTTTTAATAGTTTGATGAGCTCATTTAACTATGCCTTGTCCCTGCGGATTGTATGGGATTCCTGTTATATGAGTAATGCAAAATGATGAGCAAAATTCTTTAAAAGAGGTAAAAGTATAACCAGGGGCAACATCTGTTTTTAACTGTTTTGGAATGCCCACAGTGGCAAAATTTTGTAAGCAATGAGCTATAACATCTTTAGTTTTTTTTCTCCGGCATGAAGGGAGTCCATCAAAAATTCAGAAGAAGTATCAACTGTAACATGCAAATATTTTAATTTTCCAAATTCTGGCAAGTTTGTGACGTCCATCTGCCAAATATGGTTAGGTATCAATCCTCTAGGATTGACTCCAAGATTAACTTGTGGTAAAATGGTCACACAATTTTGACATTGTTTTATTATTTGTCTAGCTTGTTCCTTAGTTATTTTAAAGCGCTTATGTATAGTATTAGCATTGACATGGAATTTTTTATGAAAATTTGTACCTTCTTCTACTGTAGAGAAAATATGTATGTCATGCGTAGTTTTATCTGCTAAATCATTACCCAAACTAAGGGCTCCAGGCAATCCTGTATATGTCCTGATATGCCCTATAAAGGACAGATCTTTTCTGTCCCAGATTAGACTTTGTATAGTGGAAAGAAAAGAGAAAACAGGAGAGGAAGGGGAAATTTGTTTCTTCCTAAGATTATATATTCAAACTCAACCCTGTTGAAAATGCATAATCATATCACTCACTTTATACTTTGCCTGATTTCATAATGTCTCTAAAGATATGTGGTTTCCTGCATATTTTCACTAGTTCACCATTGTGACTGACCCTTCACATGAACTTATGTTCACTTTCACTCTCTAACCAGAACCTTAATGCTCCAGAACTTTTGTTCCAAATCCTATACTCACTCTTCTTCCTAAACCAACTCTGTACCTAATTCTACCTACTATCCGTTTTTGACTGGATGTTCTCTTCAACATTCAATCATCCAAGCTACAAGGTCCGATGCCATTGTATATCTATTTATCTGAGACATCTGTACACAATGTAAATCAAAGTTAAGTATCCCAATCAAGGGCCCAATGCCCTTCTGGGCTTCAAAATTACCTAGATTTCGGTTTTCATTAATATATTTAACCTCTATATTTTTATAAATATCTCAGGTTCCCAATACCATTATTCATCCCGCAGGATTATTCCTAACTCAAATCAAACATTTTATTAGCCGTAAGAATACACTGTTCTATCAACCTAAATTTAAAAAAAAGCAGGGACAGAGTTGGTCTTACAATACAGGAATGTAGGGGATCTTCCACCTGCTGAGAACCTCCAAAGTCCATGCAGAAATGAATCCTGGAGAAGATATAGTCAGCTATGAAGGATCTGCGAGAGCAAAAGTCATCTTCCATGGCAATCACCCTGGTCAGGATGAAGGGATGTGTCTGAATCAGCCTCTCTCTTCTTAATGTAGAGGAGATTGACCAAACCAGGCCTGTGTGGATAGCTATTCCCGGGTTCCTAAGGTTGACATACCATTCTAACTTGTGAAACTTTCAAAGGAAGTAGGGGAAGCCTCCATCTAATGGGACATTTGGAAGCAACTATTAGGACAAAATGGTTTACAAGGCAGTGAATTTATTCAGTTCCTGAAGGGAGTGACCTCACCTCACTTTCTTGGTGATGGATCTCTCTGAACTTGGGATACTGGAAACCAGGCACATAGAGCCAGTCCCAGTCCCAGTCCCAATGGGCTCACTTGTTTGGATTTACGAAGGACAGAGTCAGTCTTTCTTTGTACCTACTGATGTTAGGATGGCAAAAGCAAGGAGAGCTCTGAAGAAGGGCCTTTCCTGAGAAAGCAGGTAGTGGCTAAACACTAGCTTCTGACAACTTAACAGAGTTGGTCAAGGAGAACAGACCTGAGACAGGACAGGTCTTTTCAGGGGAAAATTGTATGGCCCACCAGTCAGAGGACACTCCCTAGAGTCACAGACCTACTTGGGGGAAGGAGGTGCCAATATGGGTGTGGTTTTGGGTTTATGATTTTGTCTCATGTTCTGAGAATAGGTAGGTAAGGTGGTTTGTTTTTGGGGGTTGAACTGTTTCTAGTAAGACGTTTGACAAGGCGAGTGTTTCTATGTCTGTGTATCCCACTATGTCCGTGGTTGTAGACATTAGAAAAGAGAATGCATCAATGGATTTGTCCTGTCTTGTAGAAAGCTTCCCAGCATTCATCCTGCCCAATTAATGAATGGATTGCAGCTTTCCTTAAGGATGGGCAACACCAACGATCTTAGTAATTTCCAATTTTCTTTCTGAATTCTGGCCAATCTCCAGAATAGGCTCATGGTTTTGTGTCCAAGATATGTACCACCTCCAAGCTCTGTGACATGGCCATGTACTGGATAGATGAAGGGAATGGCGAGCATCTCAGAAAACACAGATATCAGTGTGACCAGTAAACTCTCAGTGGAGAAACCCTTCTTTGAGCCTTTTGCTTACATAATGTTCTGTTGCCTTGAATGTCAAGAAGTTCTTTGTTTCGGACCACCCCTTTGTGAAGCCTGAAGAAAACAGTTTTCAGATGGAAATGAATGGGCATAACCTGTGGCTCTTTGCTTAATTGCTTTGGAAATGGATGTGTCTGAATCCAACTCTATGCCCTGTGTGAGGCTGTGTCTTAGATTCTCTGCAACTGATAGATCTAAAGAAAGATCCCATGTGTGCATCCAAAACCAAAATGACCAAAAGAGCAGTCATTGTGGGTGAAGTTTCTCTCCGTCCTCTGTTAGGTTCTTGACGTCCATCAAGTGAGAATTGGGATCCTTTGGGTCAAATGAGTTTTTCAAAGCACTGCACATGTGGTTGGGTTTTCTTATGACTGAAATTCACATAAAGAATCTACACCTGACAGTCAGTAGGCCTCAAATTGCAGAAGAAGATCAGTATTAATGGCAGGTGTATTTGATCAATCCTGGTTCACTGGAAGGGTTTCCAGGCCACCCTGACTTTAGGCAAATTAGCGGCAAGGGAGCATGTTTTGGACACTGTCTTGGGCTATGCCCCTCATGGAAACGTCCAGCCAGAGGTTATGATGAGTGTCTATATGGAAGAAGATGAGGGCCATTGGGGAGTGTTTTGGTTGTAATTGTGGTCATTTGTGTGGCATTTGGAAGAGATGACTGGGTCCAACTGGGCTTGAACTCTGGTGTGATTCCCCTTAGAGACTGAGTTCTGGAACTGAGCTCAGAGAAGTATTGCCATTAATTGTGTTGGGATTTTATGAGACCACGCATAAGAGTCGCCCTTTAAACTGAGATCTAGCATTGAAGTGCTCTGTCCCATAATGAAAGATCCACAAACAGTGAAAGCAACGACACATGAAACAGACAAGACAAGACAATAAAGACAGGCAATGGACGTCCAACACTGAGATCAGGACTGAGTAGCCGGCAATAACCAATGGGCTGGCAATACCGAATCCAAAACAAAATATCACTGAGTCGAGGAATCTATTATAACTAAATTTCCCAAGTCCTCTGGGGCGTCCTCCAGGAACGTGGCCTGTGGCTCTGTGACACGTCTGTCAGCCACTGTCGGAGAGAGCTCACACTCTTCATCAATAGCCATTTTTCCAAGTCCTAACCTGAAACCTGAAACCAGGAATAGGAGACTTACTTACCCCAAGAGTAGCCCGTTGGGGTCTCTCATCCGCCGCTGCCAGATATCAGTGGAAACTTCATGTGTAAAGGTCGGGCGTGCATTGGAGGAAGAGACCACCAAGAAACTGACTCATGAAACAGCAAAGGGTTTATTGGAGTTCCAGCATGCTGGGGCTCAGAGCTCACTTGAATACAGCAGAGAGCCCTGAGAAGAGCTTGAGCAGAGCTTATATACTTTCCTTGCCGAGGGCAAGGAGGGATGTTTATTGATGGGTCAGTGGGAGTGGGCAGTTTGCATGCAACCAGGTGAGAGAGTAAATTCTGCAGTTTGAAAACTGGGGACAGCACATTCTGGGAACAAGATTAGCAAACAGTTCTCAAGATTTCAACAGTGTTTTGTTAAGCATAGAGAAAAACAGGAAGTGACAAGTACCTATTTAATTAACCATTCAATAACAACTATACCTTTTTAAATGGATGTTCTCATCTACATTCAATCTTCCAAGGTACAGGGTCCTATGACATTGTATATCAATTTACCTGAGACATCTGTGCAGAACGTAATTCAACGCTAAGTATCCCAATTAAGGGCCCAATGCCATTCTGGGATTCAAATCTTACTTAGATTTCTGTTTTCCTACATATATTTCAACTATATATTCTTATACATATCGCAGCTTCTCAATAGAATTATTCATAAACAGAATGATTCCTAACCCAAATCAAACATGTTATTAACCCTAACCCTAAAGTGTTCCCTCAATCTAACTTTAAAGAAGAGCACGGACAGAGTTGGTCTTATAATACAGGAATGTAGGGGATCTTTCACCTGCTGAGAACCTCAAAGGTCCATGGAGAAATAAGCCATGGAGAAGATGTAGGCAGCTATGAAGGACCTGAGAGAGCAAAAGTCATCTTCCATGGCAAACAACCTGGTCAGGATGAAGGGATGTCTCTGAATCTGCCACTCACACCCTGTGAACTGCGCCACTTCACAGGTGAATAACGAGTTAGAACGACAAAAAATTATCTTGTTAGGATCTTACAGAAAAATGGGTGTGCACCGAAACCTAGAAGAATGATTTCCACCAATGAGGTCCGGTAATTGAGTCTCAAACACGAGCCAAATGTGCGACCGGAGATCCGGGCTGACAAATCTGTGTGGCCTGCCCCGTGGCTAGAGACAGCAGGGCACCACCTAGAAGCGACCAGCCGGCAGGGAGAAACGTTGCTGCAGATTCTGTGGAATCCTGCTGGCTGACCTCCAACTGAGCCCCGGGCTGAGTTTGGGATTTCAAACGGGGAAGGAAGTGCTACAGTTCTATCCCCCCACAATAAAAACTCCACCAAGGAAACCAACGGCCACCATCTTGGAGAGCAGAAGTAACCACCGCCACTCTCCAACAGATTGCAACAATAAAACAGGTTTGTGTTACTCAGCTCATCTCCCATACAGCAGGGAATTCACATAAAATCTCTCTTAGGCTTTCCATTGGAGAGATTATCAGAGAGAGCCTGCATAAAGACGTCGGGAAAACTAGAGGCACCTGACCTTCAACTTCCCCTCCCATCAGCGGCGAAAACGAAACCTGTCTAGCCAGAGCTGGGAGAGGGGCAAGAGGAAAAAATCAAAACAATAGAGTGCCGGGGTTCCCCATAGACACCATCCACACCCAAGAAACGGCAGGCCCAGAGGACAGTATGAGCTGCCGAGAGGCATCACTCAGGGGAAATCTGGTCTAGCACGAGAAACCAGGACTAGCAGGAGATAACAGGGGACTAGAGGCCAGGCCCGCGTGACTGGGCGGCTGGAGAACGCCCGCCCACTGGTCACAAACAGCCCGCTGCTGGTGCGACTGGGTGGCTGGTGCCCGCCTGACTACCAGCGACCAATCGCCCGCTGGCTGCACGTGCAACTGGGTGGCTAGAGATCTCCCGCCCACCAGTGACAGCCCACCCGCTGACTGTGTGACTGGACAGCTGGAGACCGCCTGCCCGCCGGCGACCAGGAGTTGAAAACAAACAGAGACAGATCAGTCCCAGCCCACTCCCATTTGAACACCCTTGCAAGGAGCCTGGGGCCCGCCATAGCAGACAGGTGACATCACTGGAGCTCGGCCATCGCAATTCCTTCCAAGCAGAATTCACTTTAGCAGGCATAGTCTACCAACACAAAGGAGAGACAACAGATATATTAAACCAAAACAAATCTATAGAATAGAGCAGAAAAACAGCAATCAAATAGAGATGGAAAACAACGTGAACATCATGAAAAAACAAAGGAAAAAAATGTGTACAAACAATGCAGGACAACTTAATTCTACAGGAGGACCTAGAATCATCAGAAACAGGGATAGGGAAAAAAACTCAAGGCTTACCTAACTCAGATGGAAAGGGATATTAGAGAATACATGAATCAGCAAGTCCTAGCAATAAAAGTATATTTTGAAAATGAATTAAACAAATTCAAATGGCAAAGAACAAGCTTTACCAGGAGATAGAGATCTTAAAAAAAATCAAACAGTAATCCTAGAAATGCAGGAAACTATTAATTAAAACTCAAACGAGAATATTACAAATAGACTAGATCAAATAGAAGTCAGAACATCAGATAATGACGACAACGTTTATCAACTTGAAAAGAATATAGTCAACACAGAAAAGATGCTTAAGTCCCAAGAGCAGTCTATTCAAAAGATATGGGATGTCATAAAAAAAACAAATTTCACAGTCATCGGGATAGAAGAAGCCATAGAGATTCAAACCGAAAGAATGGACAACATATTAAATGAAATAATTCTAGAAAACTTCCCAGAGATGAAAGATGGAATGGATTGCCAAATCCTTGAAGCCTACAGGACCCCAAACATTCAAAACCATAATAGACCAACTCCAAGACATATAATTATGAAGATAGCCAACATACAGAACAAGGAGAGAATATTAAAAGCTACGAGAGAAAGGAGGCGGATTACATTCAGGGGTAAACCAATTAGATTAACGACTGATTTTTCATCACAAACTTTGAAAGTGAGAAGATCCTGGAACAATGTATTTCAAACACTGAAAAATAATGAATTCCAACAAAGAATACTGTATCCAGCAAAATTAAGCTTCAGATTTGACAATAAAATTAAAGTCTTTCACAATGAATAAAAACTAAAAGAATTCACACCCATAACACCAGCACTGCAAAGGATTTTGGGCAAAATACTACAAGAAGAAGAATTGAAAAATAGTGCCCCAAACTAACAGTGGGAGGTATCTCAGTAAAGGGGGAGGAAAATAACCAAAAAGTAAAAACTAGCCAAACTAAAATAAATAAATAAATTAACATGAATGGATGTACAAATCATATTTCAATTGTAACCTTAAATGTTAATGGCCTAAACTCACCATTCAAGAGACATAGGGTAGTAACCTGGATCAAAAAAACAAATCCAACAATATGCTGCTTTCAGGAGACTCATATGATAGGTAAAGACATACACAGGCTGAAAGTAAAAGGTTGGGAAAAATCATACCACTCACAGGGCACACGGAAGCAAGCAGGAGTGGCCAAACTCATATCAAATACAATCAACTTCAAACCTACGTTAATCAAAAGGGATAAAGAAGGACACTATATAACGTTAAAAGGAACCATCCACCAACATAACATAACAATTACCAATTTGTATGCAGCAAACAAATGAGCTGCCACACTCATAAAACAAACTCTTCTCAAGTTCAAGAGTCAAATAGACTACAACATAATAATTATAGGTGACGTCAACAGACCGCTCTCACCATTAGACACATCCTCTAGACAAAAACTGAATAAAGAAACTATAGAACTCAACAGCACAATCAATAACCTAGACTTAACCGACATATATAGAATATATCAACCATCATCAAGTGGATACACCTTCTTATCAGCAGCAGATGGATCCTACTCAAAGATAGACCATATATTAGGTCATAGGGCAACTCTTAGTAAATATAAAGGCGTGGAGATAATACCATGCACCATATCAGATCATAATGAAATGAAACTGGAAATCAATGATAAAAGAAGGAAGGAAAAATCCTACATCACATGGAAAATGAACAATATTCTACTGAATGATCAATGGGTTACAGAAGACATTAAGGAGGAGACAAAAAAATTCTTAGAGACAAATGACCATACAGACACAACCTACTGTAATCTATGGGACACAATGAAAGCAGTTTTAAGAGGAAAATTCATTTCTTGATGTTCTTTCCTCAAAAAAAGAAAAAAACAACAACAAATAAATGAACTCACACTACACCTCAAAAACCTAGAAAAGGAAGAGCAAAACAACAGCAAATGTAGTAGACGACATTAAAATAAGAGCAGAAATCAACGAAATTGAAACAAAAAATCATTGAAAAAATTGATAAACTAAAAGTTGGTTCTTTGAAAAAATAAATAAGATTGACAGGCTTTTAGCCATGATAACGAAGAGAAGAAGAGAGAGAACTCAAATTACTAACATAGGGGGTGAAAAATGCAATACCACAACAGACACTACAGAAATATAGAAGATAATTAGAAAGTATTTTGAAACCCTATATTCCAGTAAAATAGAAGATAGTGAAGATATCAATGAATTTCTTAAGTCATACGATCTGCCCAGATTGAGTCAGGAAGACACACACAATTTAAACAGACCAATGACAAAGGAAGAAATAGAAGAAGCCATCAAAAGATAACCAACGAAAAAAAGCCCTGGACCGGATGGGTAAACAGCGGAGTTCTACAAAACCTTCAAAGAAGAATTAATACTGATTCTTTTCAAGCTCTTTCAAGAAATAGAAAAAGAAGGAGCTCTTTCAAATTCATTCTATGAGGCCAAAATCACCCTGATCTTGAAATCAGACTAAGACACTTCAAAGAAACAAAACTACAGACCAATATCTCTAATGAACTTGGATACAAAAATTCTCAATAAAATCCTGATGAATCGAATACAAAAGCATATCAAAAAAAAATTGTGCACCATGATCAAGTAGGATTCACCCCTGGGATGCAAGGCTGGTTCAATATACGGAAATCAATAAATACTATTCACCACATCAATAGACTTAAAGACAAGAACCATATGATCATCTCGATAGATGCAGAAAAAAACATTTGACAAAGTACAGCATCCCTTTATGTTCAAAACACTAGAAAAACTAGGGATAACAGGAACTTACCTCAACATTGTAAAAGCTATATATGCTAAACCTCAGGCTAGCATCATCCTAAATGAAGAAAAACTGAAGGGATTGCCTCTAAAATCTGGAACAAGACAGGGATGCCCTCTATCACCACTTCTATTCAATTTAGTTATTGAAATTCTAGCCAGAGCAATTAGGCAATAGAAATTAAAGGCATAAAAATAGGAAAACAAGAACTTAAATTATCTCTATTTGTGGATGACATGATAATATATATAACAGACCCTAAAGGGTCTACAAAGAAACTGCTAGAGATAATAAATGAATTAAGCAAAGTGGCAGGATATAAAATCAACACGCATAAATCAAAGGCATTTATGTATATCAGGAGCAAAACTTCTGAAATGGAAAGGAGGAAAACCACTCCATTCACAATATCCTCAAAGAAAATAAGATACTTGGAAATCAACCTAACAAAAGAGGTGAAAGATTTATATAATGAAAACTACAGAATCCTAAAGAGAGAGATAGAAGAAGATGTTAGAAGATGGAAAAATGTACCCTGTTCAGGGATAGGCAGAACTAACATCATCAAAATGGTGATATTACCCAAAGTTCTCTACAGGTTAAAATGGATGCCAATCAAAATCCCAACGGCATTTCTTGTAGAAATGATAAAGCAATCATGAAATTCATATGGAAAAACAAAAGACCCAGAATAGCAAAAGCAATTCTAAGCAGGAATTTGAATCTGGAGGTATAGCGATACCAGAGTTCAAACTGTACTACAAAGCAATAGTTATAAAAGCAGCGTGGTACTGGTACCAAAATAGGCAGGTGGATCAGTGGTAGAGAATAGAGGACACAGAAATCAATCCACAAAATTACAACATTCTTATATATGATAAAGAGGCTAAAAGCATATTGGGAGATGGATAGCATCTTCAACAAATGGTGCTGGGAAAATTGGAAATCCATATGCACCAAAATGAAACTGAATCCCTTTCTCTCGCCATGCACAAAAGTTAACTCAAAATGGATCAAGGAGCTAGTGATGAAATCAGAGACACTGCATGTGATAGAAGAAAAAGATGGCTATGATCTACATACTGTGGGGTCGGGCTCCAAATTCATTAATAGGACACCCATAGCCCAAGAGTTAATAACAACAATAAACAAATGGGACTTACTTAAACTAAAAAGTTTTTTCTCTGCAAGAGAAACAATAAGAGAGGTAAATAGAGAGTCTACATCCTGGGAACAATTTTTTACCCCTCACACTTCAGATAGAGCTCTAATATCCAGAATATACAAAGAACTCAAAAAATTAAACAATAAGATAACAAATAACCCAATCAACAAATAGGCCAAGGACCTGAACAGACACTTCAGAGAGGAGGACATACAATCAATCAACAAGTACATAAAAAAATGCTCACCATCTCTAGCAGTCAGAGAAATGCAAATCAAAACCACCCTAAGATACCATCTCACTCCAGTAAGATTAGCAGCCATTATGAAGTCAAACAACAATAAGTGTTGGCGAGGATATGGTGAAAAGGGTACACTTGTACACTACTGGTGGTACTGAAAATTGATAAGGCCAATTTGTAAAGCAGTATGGAGATTTCTTGGAAATCTGGGAATGAATGTACCATTTGACCCAGCTATCACCCTTCTCGGACTAGAGGGCCTTAACAGAGCGTACTATAGGGATACTGCCACATCAATGATCATAGCGCCACAATTCACAATAGCTAGACTGTGGAACCAACCTAGATGTCCTTCAATAGATGAATGGTTAAAAAACTGTGGCATCTATACACAATGGAGTATTACTCAGCACTAAAAAATGGCAAAATCATAGACTTTGCAAGGAAATGGATGGCATTAGAGCAGATTATGCTAAGCTAAGCTAACCAATCCTTTAAAAAATGCCAAATGTCTTCTTTGATATAAAGAGAGCACCTAAGAACAGAACAGGGAGGAAGAGCATGAGAAAAAGATTAACATTAAACAAAGACGAGTGGGGGGATAGAAAGGGGGAGAGAAGGGAAAGCACATGGAAATGGTAGGAGACCCTCAATGTTACACAAAATTACATATAAGAGGTTGTGAGGGGAAATGGGGGGAAAACAATGGAGAGAATTGAACAACAGCAGATGAGGTAGAGAGGAAAGATGGGAGGGGAGGGGAGAGGGGATAGTAGGGGATAGAAAAGGTAGCAGAATACAACATCACTATTATGCCATTATGTACAAATGTGAATGTGTAACCAATGTGCTTCTACAATTCGTATTTGGGGAAAAATGGGAGTTCATAACCCAATTGAGTCAAATGTATGAAAGATAATATATCATGAGTTTTGTAATGTTTTGAACAATCAATAAAAATAAATAAATAAATAAAGGTTTAAAATTGAGTGGCAAGATATCAGCTAAAAAAGTGTTGAGATGCATTCATTTTGCTAAGCAGAAACTTTGTTTTGTGTAGTTGTATCTATCACAAATTTATTTTACCAGAAAACTGGCTTTTGAAAATACACTTAATTGAGATTAAAGGATAATCCACCTACCTTCATGAAAAATTCATAGCATTTCCTATATTTTTCATATTTCAATTTTTGGTAAATATTTTGTCATGGACCAGGTCTAGTCTTAGGCTATTCTTTCAGAATACTGCCTCATCTGATAAGTTGGTACAATGTGTTGGATTGTTCTTTTCATCTTTTATTTAATAGTTTCTAGCTGATAATGTGTAT
Source organism: Callospermophilus lateralis (assembly GCF_048772815.1). NCBI lineage: Eukaryota > Metazoa > Chordata > Mammalia > Rodentia > Sciuridae > Callospermophilus > Callospermophilus lateralis. The sequence continues at coordinate 497,760 of NW_027515892.1, forward strand.
TTTTCATTATCTTTATTTGGACAAACATACCCAACGATATCTTTGAATTTTATGTTTTACTGGGAAGAGACTCATCAAAAGCTCTGTATTATATGTATCAACAATCAAACATTTAGAGCATGCAATTATTCTTAATTTTGCATGAAAATATCTTTGTACCATTTACTTATAAAAATTTAGAACTATTAATTATGTCCCTACTGTAATAAGTAACTAATTACCAGAAAAATTAAACAATTCACTTTATATCAATTATGAATATGAAAAGTACTAAAATAAGTATTTGGCAACTAATACATAATTGATAGAAATTGAAATCATAAGAAAGCCATTTAAAATGTCAGTGCATATGGTCCTTAAATAATAGGTTGTTCAAAAAAATTTCTCTAATTCATAAGATATAATATGCCATATTACAGCGTAACGTGATAAAAACATTAGATTATCAATATTGATAATAAAGAATGATACCTTTTTTCTTAAATATGTTTATTTGATTTTCATTGTAAGATGTTAATTCTGGAAGACTTCAGAATTAAGAAAGTCTTGGTGTATATTATTTCTAACAGGCTAATCAAAGTACTTTTAAATATATATGTAAATATATATATATATATATATATATATATATATATATATATATATATATATATACATAATATATGTAATGCATATGCATGGATATAGACACATATGTATAATAACTGTATTGTAATATATCTATCAGGTGATTATAATTATTAAATTTTTTAAAAAAAAAATAGTGACTATAAACCAGTCTCAAATTTAAATTTCATAGCATACAACTGTTTGTATTCCCATGAGAGAAAAATAGATATGGAGGAAAAACGAAAAAGGAGGAGAGAGAAGGGGAAAAATGAGGAAGAAAGTGAGTAAAGAAGATGGAGAGGCGTGTTCGATGTTAAGACAAAAGTGGAGCGGCTGGGTTTGTGATTCAGTGTTAACATGTTTGCCTAGTATGTGTGAGGAACTGGGTTCTATTCTCAGCACCACATACAAATAAACAAAATGAAGATCCATCAACAACTTAAAAAATAAAAAATAAAAAACTAGAAATATTACTAAAATCCCAAGCATTTATGAATGTTAAATAATAAAATATATGTTACATAGCCTTATGTAATTTCTAGACTCCCCCAAAAAGTCATTAAATGTTAGATTATTAGTGCTATAATTAAAAATCCATTGCTCTTTCCTCTACATTCTGTGGCATTCTAGTGCTAAAATAAATTGTAGTATAACACCAAAAAAAAAAATCCTAATATTTCTACAGTAACTGACCCAGTTTAACATCAATGCAAGTAGATTCCTATGGGACATGATATGTACTTTGAAGTTTATTTTTATTCAACACTGGTACATTTCTATTTCTTGAGTTTATGCACATTATAGGATATATATTTCATCCACACGTTCACAAATTTATAGGCATTTATATCACTTTCAATCACTTCCTGCTTCAGAAAACATGTATTCCTCCGTTTCTGACTGGTCTTTTCTTGAAACTTCTTTCCAAACACATTATTTTCGATTTCCATTATCACATTTGAAGCAAAACTCACACACCCCTCATAATAAACCATAACCCTAATATTACCATTAGATGTACAACTGGTTGGAATGAATGATTGTATATCAATATAAGATTTCTTACTTAGTTTCAGATATCAATTCAATCCATTATTTAAAGTGGAACCAGTTATATTATTTATTCACAATGTGGTATTTTCATGCATTATCTCTATATTCATAGACACAGGGTACACCTCTTTGTACCCCCAACACTAATTTATACGTCTTCAAAATATTGCTCCCAGAAATGTTGGAAGAAATACCCATGTCACCTGATCTACATATGCATTTTATCACTGAAATATTCTGGACACAAAAAGCAAAGGTCACACTTATGATTGTATCAAAGCTAAATGAAAAGTGAACATGGATTACTAAAAACATCCATGTCCAGGTTGCCTAATGCTCTCAAATGAAAATCCTATTGGTAACTACAAATGAGTTTCTTCCAAAGATTATATATTCAAATTCAACCCTGTTGAAAATGTCTAATCCTCTCACTCACTTTATACTTTGCCTGTTTTTGTAATGTCTCTATTGGTATCTGCTTTTCCACAGTTCATCATTGTGACTAAATCTTCACATGTTCTGAAACTTACATTCACACTCTAATCGAAATCCTATTGCTAAAGAACTTTTGGTCCAAATCCTATATTCACTCTTCTTCTTAAAACCTACCTACTATCTTCCTAATCCTACCGACTATCACTTTTTGACTGGAGGTTCTCTTCTACATTCAATCATCCAGTTACAAGGTCTTATGCCATTGTATATCGATTTCTCTGAGACATTTTTGCAGAATGTAATTCAACGATAGGTATCCCAATCAAGGGCCCAATGATTTCTGGGCTTCAAATCTTACTTAGATTTCTGTTTATGTACATATATTTCACGTCTGTATTCTAATAAATATCACAGGTTCCAATAACATTATTCATCCAGCAGAATGGTTCCTAACCGAAAATGAAAATGTTATTAACCCTAACCATACACTGTTCCCTCAATCTAACTTTACAGAAGAGCAGTGACAGTGTTGGTCTTACAATACAGGAATGCATGGGATCTTCCACCTGCTGAGAACCTCAAAGGTACATGCAGAAATGATCCCTGGAGAAGATGTAGCAGCGATGAAGGACCTGAGAGAGCAAAAGTCATCTCAATGGCAAACAACCTGGTAGAATTAAGGAATGTGTCTGAATCAGCCTCATTCTTCTTAATACAGAGAAGATAGACCAAACCATGCCTGTGTGGAGAGCTGTTCTCTGGTCCCTATGTTTGATATACGATTCGAACTTTTGAAAGTGTCACAGGATGTAGGGGCATCCTCCATCTCATGGGAACCTTGGAGGCAAATGTTAGGACAACGTGGTTTCCAAGGCAGTGACCTCATTCAGTTCCTCAAGGAAGTGACTTCACCTCACTTCCTTGGTGATGGAAGTCTCTGAACTTGGGATCCAGGAAGCCAGGCACCCAGAGCCATAACCCGTCCAAGTCCCAGTGGTCTAACTTGTTTGGATTTACGAAGGACAGAGTCAATATTTCTTGGTACCTACTGATTTGAGGATGGCCAAATGCCAGGAAACCTCTGAAGAGGGTCCTATCCTGATAAAGCAGGTAGTGGATCACCGCTGGCTCCTGACTACTTCACAGAGTTGGCAAAGTAGAGCAGATCTGAGACAGGACAGGCCATTTTGGGAGAACATAGTATGGTCCACCAGTCAGAGGACACTCCGGATATGACAGACCTACTTGGGGGAAGGAGTTGCCTTTGCGGGTGTGGGTGTGGGTTTGTGGTTTTGTCTCATGTTCTGAGAATACGAAAGAAAGGCGGTTTGATTGGATTGTAGTGAACTGTTTCTAGTAAGTCGTTTGACAAGGCGAGTCTTTCTATGTCTGTGTATCCCACTGTGTCCGTGGTTGTCGACATTAGAAAAGAGAATGCATCAGTTGATGTGTTCTGTCTAGTAGAAAGCTTCGCAGCATTCATCCTGCCCAATTGATGAATGGACTGCGGCTTGCCTCATGGATGGGCAACACCTACTATCTGCCTAAGTTCCTGTTTTCTTCCTGAATTCTGGCCACTCTCCCGAATAGGCACATAGTTTTGTGTTTAAGATATGTACCACCTCAAGCTCTGTTAAATGGCCATGTACTGGACAGCTGAAGGGAATGGGAGAATCTCAGAAAACTCAGATATCAGTGTGACCAGGAAAGTCTCAGTGGAGAAACCCTGCTATGGGCCATTCTCTTACTATGTATCTGTTTCCCTGAATGTCAGGAAGTTCTTTGCCTCAGGCCACCCTCATGTGAAGCCTGAAAAAAAGAGTTTTCAAATGAAAATGAATGGGCATCACCTGTGGCTCTTTGCTTAATTTCTTTGCAAAGGGATGTGTCTGAATCACCCTTTGGCCCTGTGTGCGGTTGTGGCTTAGATTCTCAGCCCCTTTTGGATCTAAAGAAAGATCCGATGTGTGCATTCAAAACCAAAATTTCAAAAAGATCAGTTATGATGGATGAAGTCTCTTGCCTTTCTTTGTTAGGTTCCTGAACTACATCAAGTGAGAATAGGGATCCTTTGGTTCAAATAAATTTTTGAAAGCCCTGAAGAAGTGCTTGGGTTTTCTTATGACTCCAATTCACATAAAGAATCTATACCTGACAGTCAGTAGGCCTCAAATTGGAGAAGCAGATCAGTATTAACTGCGGTCTTATTTTATCACTCCTGGTTCACATGCAGGGTGTCCAGGCCACCATGACTTTAGGCAAATGAGCGGCAAGGGAGCTTATTTTGGACACTAACCCATACCCTACTAGACTCTGACTAGTAATCCTAATATGATGGAGAATAATAACCCCAACAGAATAGAAATACAAGAAGTTTTTAGGATTCATGTTGTATAGTTGTACTTGCCTTTTGCATTATATAGGGTAGGAGTTATAAATTTAGTCAATTTTTAATTGAAACAGTTCTCCATGTGTTTTTAAAGTTTACAACCATGTGAATTCCTCTCTCCCTTTCTCTGTAGCCTATTCAGAACATGTATTTTTATATGCACATTTAGAATCCTACCTGGTATCACATGTACATTCTTGAGAGGTTGCTGACTTAGCAGATACAAATTGTCAGAAGAGATCACTAATCTGAATGCTGTTGGAAGTGAAAATTCAAACTATGGGTGACTTCCTAGTTGAACAACATTATACATAAATCCACGTTTAGTAAAATTAATATTTTTGGATCTGTGGATTATATATATTTCATGATATATATATATATATATATATATATATATATATATATATATATATTGCTACATTTTAATGTCTGTTTGAGTGTGTGTGTGTGTGTGTGTGTATAGATAGATAGATAGATAGATAGATATACACTCTCCAGATTTTTGAAAATATGAAACATATGTGTCTTATTATATACTCCCTAAATTCATTCATGTACATGTATGTGGATTTATAATCAACTTTTCACAAGATTATTTTCAAAAATATTCATCCACCTGAAATACATATTTGTTTCCTAGTACTAAAAACAAACTTCAGTGAATGGTGCATACAAATCCAAATGTTTCTACAGTAACTGTCCCAGTTTAACATCAATGCTTGTAGATTCCTATGGGACATGATGTGTATTTTGACGTTCATTTTTTAACAAAACTGGTACATTATTATTTCTTCAGTTTATGCACATCATAGGATATATATTTCATTAACAAGTTCACAAATTTATAGGCATTTGTTTCGCTTTCAATAACTTCCTTATTCAAAACTCTTGTATTCCTCCAGGTTTCTTGTCTGGTCTCTTCATGAGACTTCTTTCCAAACTCATTATTTCTGAAATCCATAATCACCTTTGAAACAAAATTCACACACTCTTTATGATAATCCATAAGCCTAATATTAAAATAAGATGGATACCTGGTTGGATTGAATGATTGCATATCAATATAAGATTTCCTGTATATTTTCAGATATCAATTCAATCCATTATTTAAATTTAGAACTTGTTATATTGTTTAATCAAAGTTTTGTCTATTCATGCATTATCTCTATATTCCTAGACACAGGGTACACCCATTTGTAACCCCAGTACTAATTTATATATCTTCAAAATATTGCTCCCAGAAACGGTGGAATAAATACTTATGTCATCTGATCTACATATACATTTTATCACAGTAATTTTCTGGACACAAAAAGCAAAGTTCACACTTATGATTTTACCAAAGCCTTAATGGAAAGTGAGTATGCATTACTAAAAACATCCATGTCCAGGTTGCCTAACGCTCTCAAATGTGAATCCTATTGGTCACTACATATTTGTTTCTTCCTAAGATTATATATTTTACCTCAAGCCTGTTGAAAATGTCTAATCCTATCAATCACTTTATCATTTGCCTGATTTACTAATGTCTCTATTAATATCTGCTTTCCTACATATTTTCCACAGTTTATCATTGTGACTGACTCTTCACATGTGCTCACATTTTCATTCACTCTCTACCCGAAACCCTATTGCTAAAGAACTTTTGGTTTAAATCCTATACTCTCTCTGCTTTCTAAACCTACTGACTATCTTTCAAATAATACCGAGTATCCCTTTTTGACTAGAAGTTCTCTTCGACATTCCATCATCCAAGGTACAAGGTCCTATGCCATTGTACATCGATTTATCTGAGACATCTCTGCAGAACATAATTCAAAGCTAAGTATCCCAATCAAGGGCCCAATACCCTTCTGGGCTTCAAATCTTACCTAGATTTCTGTTTTCATTCTAATATTTCACTTTTACATTCTTGTAAATATTACAGGTTCCCAATACAATTATTCATCCTGCAGAATGATTCTTAACCCAAATCGAACCTTTTATTAACCCTAACCATACACTCTTCCCTCAATCTAAGTTTACAGAAGAGCAGGGACAGAGTTGTTTTTACAATACAGGAATGTAGGTCATCTTAAACCTGCTGAGAACCTCAAAGGTCCATGCAGAAATGATACCTGGAGAAGATGTAGGCAGCTATGAAGGAGTTGAGAGAGCAAAAGTCACCTTGCATGGCAAACCACCTGGTCAGGATGAAGGGTCGTGTCTGAATCAGTCTCTCTATTCTAAATGTAGTGAAGGTGGACCAAACCAGGCCTTTGTTGAGAGATGTTCCCGGGTGCCTATGGTTGATATACCATTCTAACTTGCGAAAGTGTCACAGGAAGTAGGGGCAGCCTCTATCTCATGGGACCCTTGGAAGCAACTGTTAGGACAAAGTGGTTGCCAAGGGAGTGAACTCATTCAGTTCTTGAAGGAAGTGTCCTACCTCACTTCCTTGGTATTGGAACTCTCTGAAATTGGGATCCAAGATGCCAGACACCCAGAGCCAGTCCCAGTCCCACTCCCACTGGGCTCAGTTGTTTGGATTTACCAAGGACAGAGTCAGTCTTTCTTGGTACCTACTGCTGAGAGAATGGCCAAATGCGAGGACAGATATGAAGAGGGTCTATCCTGAGAAAGCAGGTAGTGGCTCACCACTGGATCCTGACAACTTCACAGAGTTGGCCAAGGCAACCAGAACTGAGACAGGACTGGCCATTTCGGGGAACATAGTTTGGCTCAACAGACAGAGGACACACTGGAGAGTCAGAGACTTACTTGTGGGAAGGAGATGCCTTTGTGGGTGTGGGTGTGAGTTTGTGGTTTTGTCTCATGTTCTGAAAATAGGTAGGAAAGGTGGTTTGTTTGGTTTGGAATGGACTGTTTCTAGTAAATCGTTTGACAAGGTGAGTGATTCTAGTTCGGTGTATCCCACTGTGTACGTGGTTTTGGACATTAAAAAACAGAATGCACCAATGGATGTATCCTGTCTAGTAGAAAGCTTCCCAGCATTCATCCTGCTCAACTGATGGATGGACTGCGGTGTGTCTTATGGATGGGGAACACCTAATATCTTCCTAAGTTCCTGTTTTCTTCCTGAATTCTGGCCACTCTCCAGAATAGGCTCATGGTTTTGTGTCCAAGATATATACCACCTCCAAGCTCTGTGCCATGGCCATGTACTGGACAGCTGAATGGAATGGGAGAATCACAGAAAACTCAGATATCAGTGTGACCAGGAAAGTCTCAGTGGAGAAATCCTGCTTTGGCCATTCTCTTACCTATATTTCTGTTGCCCTGAATGTCAGAAAGTTCTTTCCCTCAGCCCACCCCTTTGTTAAGCCTGAAGAAAACAGTTTTCAAATGGAAATGAAAGGGCATCACCTGTGGCTCTTTGCTTAATTTCTTTGGAAAGGGATGTGTCTGAATCAGCCTCTTGGCCCTGTGTGCGGTTGTGGCTTAGATTCTCAGCACCTCATGGATCTAAAGAAAGATCCCATGTTTGCATCCATAACCAAAATGGCAAAAAAATCTTTTATGGTGAATGAAGTCTCTTGCGTTCCTTTGTTTGGTTTCTGACCTACATCAAGTGAGAATAGGAATCCTTTGGTTCAAATGAATTCTTCAATGCCCTGAAGAAGTGGTTGTGTTTTCTCATGACTCCAAATCACATAAAGAATCGTTACCTGACAGTCAGTAGGCCTCAAATTGGAGAAGCAGAGCCGTATTAACTGCAGTCCTATTTTATCACTCCTGGTTCACATGCAGGGTGTCCAGGCCACCATGACTTTAGGCAAATGAGGGGCAAGGGAGCTTATTTTGGACACTAACCCATACCCTACTAGACTCTGACTACTAATCCTAATATGATGGAGATTAATAACCCAAACAAAATAGAAATACAAGCAGTTCAGAGGAGTCATGTTGTATAGTTGGACTTGCCTTTTGCATTATATAGGGTAGGAGTTATAAATCTAGTCAATTTTTAATTAAAATAGTTCTCCATGTGTTTTTAAAGTTAACAAATATGTGAATTCCTCTCTCCCTTTTTGTGTAGCCTATTCAGCACATGTATTTTTATATGCACATATAGAATCCTACCTGGTATCACATGTTCATACTTGAGAGGTTTCTGACTTGGCAGATACTGCCGCGGTCCGGTTGGAGCAAAATAACCGGGGGGTGGGGGTTATGAATAACATGTGTATGTTGATATAGCAGGAGTGGAAGCCATTTATTGTAGGACAATAGAGGTATTTATACATTCCACCTAGCTTATCTAATTAACATAAACTAGATACTGCAGTCAACCAATCAGGAATCTCCACACTTAATGGCTCGCTTTTGTTACATCTCAAACCACTCCCTCTGGCATTTTGCCAGGCATCATCCAGACTTGTTTACACACTCTAACATTCCCCTGGCAAAATGCCAGGTGTTATTTTGACATGTTTACAGACTCTAACATTTCCCCCTTTTATTTAATTTAAATAAAGACCACAGTGGTTTTTACAGAAACACCATAAATAACCTGCTACAAACAGAAAGGGAGGATACAAAATGTCACAATACAAGCCAATTGATGAAGCACTTGGAGAAATAATACCAGCAATGACACTGTTAGCAAAGACACCGAGTTAAAATTTGTTATAGATTACAGTTTGTTGTCTCAGTCCAGGTAAAGCAGTGTCTCAATAGATTAACTCACAGTTCAGGTAAACCACAGTCCAGGTATGTTCTGCAGGCAGCTAGCTTAAATCACAGTCCTGGTAAGTTCTGCAGGCAGCTAGCTTAAATCACAGTCCATGTAAATTCTGCAGGCAGCTAGCTTAAATCACAGCCCAGGAAAGTTCTGAAGGCAGCTAGCTTGATCCAAAGTCTCCTCCGTTTCTCAGCCGAAGTCTCCTCCGGTTTTCAGCAACACTGGAAATTCTTCCACCCTTGTCCTCACCGGCACTGGGATGAAGGCAGGAACTCCTACCACTGGCTAAAGAAAATCCTATAGTATTCTACCAGGTGCTAAGAAAACAACCTTCTGAAAAATTTAGTGCATTATCTCAAGGTTTTTTACATTTGAAAAAAGCCTTAATAGTGCTTATTATTTATTATCTTCCGGGTGTGGGAGAACCATTGTAGCTTAGTTATTGGCATTGAAAATGACCAAACATCAGGGAGCCAGTAGCATCTATGGCTGGCTGTAGCATCCTGGGCAGCCACAGATGGCCCTGGGGAGTGTCCAGGACTCAAACTGCCACGGGGCCCCGCTCCCCAGGCTGGGGGCGGGGAATTGCCGGCTGCCACTGCTTGAAAAGCCCTTGCTGCACAGTGACTGGCTTGAGCATGTAGCAGCCAAGGCGCCTATTCACACACACTCCGGAAACGAAAAGTATTCAGTAACAGCCTTTTGCTGAAACTTTTTTCCTGATAATCCTTCTTCTTCTTAACTTTCTTTTTCTTTCTGATTAGACTTCCTGGGCTTCCATCAACACATGCCCTAATTGCTCTTGTTTCCACTGGGGTGCCTCTTTCCATTATCAATTTACTTTTCACCCCTTTCTTATTTTCATCACAAAGACAATACAATACACTGAGATAAAACAAGACACAATCATACTGTATCAATCTTCTCCATTTTTTGAAATGACCGTTTTTCCTCTCCCCCTATCTGCCTAGGGATGAGCAGATTTGCTCCCATCTTATCTATGGATGGGCAGCTTTTATTCGTCACTTACCCCCAAGTGTCCCAGGGCTCCCTGTATGGGCCACCATCTGCAGCAGTCCCACTGCAGCAAAATAACCGGGGCAGGGGGTGATGAATAACTAGTGTATGTTGATACAGTAGGAAAGGCGTGATAGGTAGGAAAGGCTATTTGTTTGGTATTGAGTGGACTGTTTCTAGTAAGTTGTTTGACAAGGCAAGTGTTTCTATATCTGTGTATCCCACTGTATCTCTGGTTGTAGACATTAGAAAAGATAATGCATCAATGGATTTGTCCTCTCCAGGAGAAAGTTTAACAGCATTCATCCTGCCCAATTTATGAAAGGATTGTGGCTTGCCTTATGGATTGGCAACACCTACAATATTCCTAAGTTCCTGTACTCTTCCTGAATTCTGGCCACTCTCCACAACAGGCTCATGGTTTTGAGTCCAAGATATGTACCACCTCCAAGCTCTGTGACATGGCCATGTACTGGATAGCTGAAGGGAATGGCGAGCATCTCAGAAAACTCTGATAACAGTGTGACCAGTAAAATCTCAATGGAGAAACCTGCTTTGGGCCTTTTCTTACATAATGTTCTGTTGCCCTGAATGTCAGGAAGGTCTTTGCCTCAGGACAACCCTTTGTGAAGCCTGAAGAAAACAGTTTTCAAATGGAAATAAATGGGCATCACCTGTGGCTCTTTGCTTAATTTCTTCCAAAAGGGATGTTTCTGAATCAGCCTCTTGGCCCTGTGTGAGGCTGTGGCTTAGATTCTCAGCACCTGATGGATCTAAAGAAAGATTCCTTTTGTGCTTCCAAAACCAAAATGGCCAAAAGGGCAGTCATTGTGGTTGAAGTCCCTCGCCTTCCTCTGTAAGGTTTCTGACCTACATCAAGTGAGAAGAGGGATCCATTGGGTCAAATGAGTTCTTCAAAACCCTGCAGAGGCTAGCCCGTAATTGCTTGGGTTTTCTCATGACTCCAATTCACATAAAAAATCTATACCAAACAGTCAGTAGGCCTCATATTGGAGAAGCTGGGCAGTACAAATGGCAGGCATATTTGATCACTACTGGTTCACAGGAAGGGTGTCCAGGCCACCCTGATTTTAGGCAAATGAGGGGTAAGGGAGCTTATTTTGGACACTGTCGTGAGCTTTGCCCCTCATGGAAAACCCCAGCCAGAGGTTATGATGAGTGTCTATATGGAAGAAGATGAGGGCCATGTGGGAGTGTTTTGGTTTTAATTGTGGTCATTTGTGTGGTGGTTGAAATAGATGACTGGGTCCACCTGGGCTTGAAGTCTGGTGTGATTCCCCTTACAGACTGAGTTCTGAAACTGACCTCAGAGAAATATTGCCATGAGTTCTCTTGGGATTTTAGGAGGCCACGCATTAGAGTCGCCCTTGGAAACTGAGATCAAGTCCCAGGGTGGCTTTCCACAGAGCATCGGGAATCTCAGCCAGGATATCACATGATTTTATTATGAAAGACTTGGCAGCCATAGATGAGATTCAAAACAAACATGGACCTCACACTCTAGACCTCAATGGGCCTGGGTTCATGTGATCTTTTGGCCACTCTTTGGGAAGCCTTGACTGTGAGAATTCTCCAGAGCTTTCATTGAAATGAGCTTCCATTCCATTTAATGGTTCTTGAAAGAATTGAAACCTACAGTGCCTCCAACTTCATCCGTGAAAAATGCTAGATAAATACCAAGAAATTTTTGAAATTCCCATAACCAGGTGTCAGAGGAGAACATTTGGATGTCCTGTTGCTGATCAGGAGTGTTCCAGACAGTGGTTTGATTGACTGGGTTTCATGAAAATGGTGTAGAACTGAAATGCCAGTATGTTGGAGCCTGCTGAGTATTGGGCCCAGAACTGTGGTGTGCAGGTGTGGGATAAAACATTTGTGTTGGGGCCATTTGGATCTACCATTGACTTCCAAATGGCTTGTGACTGACATGGTGCAGCCAGCAGACCCTTATATGTAAAGGCATCTTGTTATATGGAGAGGTTTCAGGGCAATGTTCCGAATCAGGTTGCTATCTTCAAGTGGGCAAGCTATGTGGGATAGAATCCTGGTTGGTGCATTCTCCTGCAGACTCTGACCGACCACACGTCACAGAACTACCTTCAGCGCTGTGTCCCAGTTGAACTTCTTGTATTTCGTAGAGCAAATACCAAACTCCCAGTGCAGCAGCAAGAAACACCATGAATAGTGGAGGATGACTAAATGGGTACACAGTCCACACAGGGAGACACTTAGCCTTCAGTGGCCACAGTTTACCTACAAAGAGAGAATTCAGCACTTTGCCTCATTTTCATTGGAAAATAAGAAACCAATTTCTTCAGGTCACATAGATGCAGAGCCAGCTTTGATGGTCTCACAACAAAGGAAGCTAAAGCTCCTGAAAACAACACATATTTCAAGTGCCCAACCTCAGAGGCAGTTTCTCAAAAAGTCGTTAGGCCAGCAGAGCTCCATGTTTGTGGAGTGTTTACCTGTTAGACAAGGATGCAAGAAAAGACCACTGACTCCAATTAAAATCAAATTAAACTAAGCTTATTATTTTCACCAGCCAGGCTAACTCTCCCTCCCAAAATGGCCGGAACAAGACAGCAACCCCAACTTACCTACAGCCCAGCTTTAAAGCCCAGAAAGTTACACAAAAGGGGGGTTAGAGATAACAGAACTCGGACAAGCATCACACTAATGGTAGTTTATATATATATATATATATATATTTTTTTTTTCCTGGCCCCAACATCAGAATTTGTGAGGACCATTAGACCCTCAGAGATGGTCATTGTCTGTCCAGGGAAGGCCAATATTTATGATGTGTCGCTAATGTTTCACAGAGTGCTGCTATCTGGTCAGAGAGCCAGACATGGGTGAGTTCAAGGCATGGGCAGGCATTCCAAGCAGGTTCAGAATTTGCAGTAATTTATAGTAAAGCCAAAATTATCTTATCATGGCTTTGTGGCAAGATGGCTCCCAATTTTTATAAAAGATCAGGTTGGGCCTATCATTCCCCCCTTTTCTTATGTGTTCCTTTCAAATCTTTGATAGATTAAGGGAAGTGCACTGAGGAAATTTAAATCCCTCAGGTAACAGTCTCCAAATTTCTAGAACTCACCCAAAACGGGTCTCCCTGATTTTACCTGACTTAATTAATTACGTATATTGATAGTCTATTTATTTTTGGCTCCATTGTTGTAAGAAGGGAGGCCTCACGCATTTTGGATTCTTCTGCGCTGAGAGAGGGTGACGTAAGGGTCATGGCATGAGGGACATGAGTTGCCTTTTAGAATTTAGTTGAGGGACATGAGTTGCCTTTTAGATTTTAGCTTGGTTTGAAGTCTGGTTGGGGAAGAACAGGTTGTAAAGTCATCTGGGAATGGGTTCTTCTATGAGAGTAACAAAAACCATGAGTAATGAATAAATGTTGCAGCAGCTGGAACATGTCACCGTATAGAAGTTCCCTCACCATTCTTTAATATCCTCAGTTATCAGGACTGTCAACTTAATATTTAATTTTTTGTTTTACAGTTGTCCCTCCCCATAAGATACAGTTTATTAATTTAATGTCATCTGATCTTGCAAAATCCTTTTTCTAGTATGACCTCTGTGTCTAATAGAGAAACCTTTAATTCTGTTACTCAGGGCTGGATAATCGTACTAGCAAACACAAAGCCTACCTCTGTAGGTTAGGAATATCTGTAGGCCCTAAACTAAATTTTCTGCCTCTGGCAGCTACTCTTAATAGTCTCTTTTTATAGTTATCAGGCATTCCTGTCTGAGAATCCTTCTTTGTAACCTCCAGTATTACTTATTTTGGGAGGCTAACATAAAGTGTATACATTAAAATATTAATATTTGTTTTCTTGGCCGATTCATTTAACTTTAATTTTAAATCCTAATCTTAAACATCCAGCAAATAAATTTTAACAGCCTTATATTGAGAGTACTGGGCTTTAATATCTATACCTTAATTATTATTTATCTTTTCATTAATTGGGATATGTATTATTGTGTCTTTCTTGTAGGTGATGACTTATTATCTTAAATTAACCCATGTTGTGTTATTAAAGCAACACTTCTGTAAAAGACTAACAGGGAATCTTTAGATCACTTATAAGCAAATTAAAAATAAAATTTTTTAACAAGAGTAAAAATACTTAGTTTCTGTAATAGCTACCCTGAATTTTTTGGCTGAGTTATACATTATATGCCCTGTTTGAGATCCTAGTAATCTTCACAGAAAAACAAAAGAACTTTTGAACATAACTTTAAATGAAATAAAATCTGACCTACTCCTTTTGTAGTCATTCTCACATGTAGTAAGATGGGACACAGAGCCTTATCTCAGGTAAGGCAGGCCTCTTTATAAATATTAAGTGTTTTAGTTCTAAAGCTGATCATTGTTTTTTAAATATCATTTTACAAAGTTTACATAAATTGTTTGAGGTCACATGAACATTATCTAACATCATATGACATCACATTTAAAACATGGATTAAAGGAAGGCTGAAAGATTTTAACCTTTACATATATTAGGCTCTGATTAACTTAAAAATACATTTAAATTGTTCCCCAATGAAAAAAGTAACATAAAACTTTACATATCTTATTGATAACAGGTAAATAAATCCCCAGTACATTTTTTTTACCGTACAACTTCAGAATACCAGCTTGATATAATGCTCTTTAAATGTTTCTAACTTACAGACTTGTATACCTGGAAGATATGAGCACATTAATAGCATCAAAATTACATTGATATTTCTAGATTAACCAAGTTTAGCTTCTAAAGAAATGGCAGTAGAGTGCTCTAAAATAACAGTTCTTATTTAATCAGTTGTTTAATTTTTATGGTTGCTTGCTCTAGAAAAAATAAAACTTAATAAACACAATGTTATGGGTAAACTTATGTTTTCATAAATTTTTGTCTCTTTAACACATGACTGATTTTTACATTCTGATACAGACCTTAGTAAATCAATCGGGTATCTAACAAATGTACTCAAGAATGAGAAATTCCACATCAAATTTACTTTACTTATTTATTAAAATATTAGACAAATGTATTGAACAGTGTAAACCATTTTTTTGTTGAAGGAAAAGTCCTAGAATCAAGGCATTTTAGACATTTTGTAGATATTAATATTTTATTAGATTTTTGAACACCTATAAATACTTGTAAGCTTAAATTTAAAAACATTTATTTTTATCTGTTTATCCAATTTAAATTGAACAATTTTAATCACGTGAATTAAAGATCTTTGGATCCACTTTTTTTAAATTAATTTTTATTGTAGGTTGTTCAAAACATTACATAGTTCTTGATATATTATATTTCACACTTGATTCAAGTGGGATATGAACTCCCGTTTTTACCCCATATACAGATTGCAGAATCACATCAGTTGCACAACCATTGATTTACATATTGCCATTATGGTGTCTGTTGTATTCTGCTGCCTTTCCTATCCTCTACTATCCCCACTCCCCCATCCCCTCCCCTCTTCTCTCTCTACCCCCTCTACTGTAATTCATTTCTCCCCCCTCACATTTTTCCTCCTTTCCCCTCACTTCCTCTTGTATGTAATTTTGTATACCCCTTAGGGTCTCCTTCCATTTACAGGAAATTTCCCTTCTCTCTCCCTTTCCCACCCACCTCTCATCCCTGTTTAATGTTAATCTTCTTCTCATGCTCTTCGTCCCTACTCTGTTCTTAGTTACTCTCCTTATATCAAAGAAGACATTTGCCATTTGTTTTTGAGGGATTGGCTAGCTTCACTTAGCATAATCTGCTCTAATGCCATCCATTTCTCTCCAAATTCTATGATTTTGTCATTTCTTAATGCAGAGTAATACTCCATTGTGTAAAAATGCCACATATTTTTTATCCATTCGTCTATTGAATGGCATCTAGGTTTTGCTTCCACAGTCTTGCTATTGTGAATTGTGCTGCTATGAAAATGGATGTAGCAGTGTCCCTATAGTGTGCTCTTTTTAGGTCTTTAGGGAATAGACCGAGTAGGGGAATAGCTGGATCAAATGGTGGTTTTATTCCCAGCTTTCCAAGAAATCTCCATACTGCTTTCCAAATTGGCCGCACCAATTTGCAGTCCCACCAGCAATGTACAAGAGTACCCTTTTCCCCACATCCTCGCCAGCACTTGTTGTTGTTTGACTTCCTAATGGCTGCTAATCTTACTGAGTGAGATGGTATCTTAGGGTGGTTTTGATTTGCATTTCTCTGACTGCTAGAGATGGTGAGCATTTTTTCATATACTTGTTGATTGATTGTATGTCCTCCTCTGAGAAATTTCTATTCAGGCCCTTGGCCCATTTGTTGATTGGGTTATTTGTTATCTTATTGTCTAATTTTTTGAGTTCTTTGTATATTCTGGATATTAGGGTTCTGTGTGAAGTGTGAGGAGTAAAGATTTGTTCCCAGGATGTAGGATCCCTATTTACCTCTCTTATTCTTTCTTTTGCTGAGAAAAAACTTTTTAGTTTGAGTAAGTCCCATTTGTTGATTCTAGTTATTAACACTTGTGCTATGGGTGTCCTATTGAGGAATTTGGAGCCCAACCCCACAGTATGTAGATCATAGCCAACTTTTTCTTCTATCGGACGCCATGTCTCTGATTTGATATCAAGTTCCTTGATCCACTTTGAGTTAACTTTTGTGCATGGCAAGAGAAAGGGATTCAGTTTCATTTTGTTGCATATGGATTTCCAGTTTTCCCAACACCATTTGTTGAAGATGCTATCCTTCTTCAATTGCATGCTTTTAGCCCCTTTATCGAAGATAAGATAGTTGTAGTTTTGTGGATTGGTTTCTGTGTCCTCTATTCTGTACCATTGGTCCACCCGCCGGTTTTGGTACCAGTACCCTGCTGTTTTTGTTACTATTGCTCTATAGTATAGTTTGAAGTCTGGTATAGCTATCCCGCCTGATTCACACTTCCTGCTTAGCATTGTTTTTGCTATTCTGGGTCTTTTATTTTTCCATATGAATTTCATGATTGCTTTCTCTATTTCTACAAGAAATGCCGTTGGGATTTTGATTGGCATTGCATTATACCTATAGAGAACTTTTGGTAATATCGCCATTTTGATGATGTTAGTTCTACATATCCATGAACAGGGTATATTTTTCCATCTTCTAATATCTTCTTCTATTTCTCTCTTTAGGTTTCTGTAGTTTTCATTGTATAAGTCTTTCACCTCTTTTGTTAGGTTGATTCCCAAGTATTTTATTTTATTTGAGGATATTGTGAATGGGGTGGTTGTACTCATTTCCATTTAAGAGGATTTGTGGCTGATATACAGGAATGTCTTTGATTTATGTGTGTTGATATTATATCCTGCCACTTTGCTGAATTCATTTATTAGCTCTAGTAGTTTCTTTGTAGACCCTTTTGGGTCTGCTAGGTATAGAATCATGTCATCTGCAAATAGTGATAATTTGAGTTCTTTTCCTATTTTTATGCCTTTAATTTCTTTCGTCTGTCTAATTGCTCTGGCCAGTGATTCGAGAACTATGTTGAACCGAAGTGGTGAGAGAGGGCATCCCTTAAAATTTGTTTTTATGAGTGCTTTTTTTATTATGAGCGCTCCTTATATATGTTAATTTCTGTATCATATATATGATTAAGAATATATATATATATATATATATAGACATACAACAAATAACAAAAGTGTGCACACATAATAATAGTAAAGGCCTTGTAGCTTTTAGCAGGTGAAATCTCCATTGCCATGTTTTAAAAACTCCACAGTTGGTCAAAGATAGAACTGATCAGAAAAACATTAACCTAGGTCTGTAGGATCTAAATTATGAGTTAGAAAAATTAAAGGATCTAAGGAAAAAAATAAGAGTCCTAGAAAAAATAACTGACCAGTAATTAGTAAATACCATACTATTTACTTTTTTTTTCCTTAAGCCTCATATCAGTCTCCTACTGATCTTGCAGGCTTCTTTCATTTGCATTTCAATCTAAGTCCTGGCTGAGGTCTGGAAGGAGCAGGAAAAAACTGCTATTCTGAGCAGACACCTCAGGCCTAACGCATTTTAACCATAATTTTCCAGATAGGATGTTGAAAATTTTGATACAAGTTTAAGACAAAATTTACAAAATTTTATATCTTTACATCTTGTGTTGTCAACAGATACCATACTATGATTTACTATCCTTGTCCAAATTAATGCACTGGTACACACAGTGACATTTTCCCAGGCTACCCAATTAAAAATTGGTGAAAAAAAAAAGACTGAATGATTGGAAAATTTCTTGCCAACTTGGAAGTAGAGTTCTTTAGTTTTCCATCATAAGTATTTAAGTTCTCTGGCATGAATTATCTGAAATCATAAACTAAACAATTATCTCAATCTGACTTTTAACGGCAAGATTCTGCAATGCTTCAAAAACCCAATAAGCTACCAGATTGTTACAATAAAACATCATCATTTAGACACACATTCAGGTAAAATCATTCCCAAGAAACAATATATAATATCAACACATTATTGCACATGTCTTAAAGTGCCAGAAACAAAGACACACGACAGACAGAAAGGAGCTCCAGACTATGACTGACAGACAGAAGCCTTTAAAACAGAGCAGATAAGAGAAAAATCTCCTACACCAGTTGAACCACAGATGTCCCCACAAGGGGACCAGATGTTTTCACAGAGGAGCATCCTGAAATGTAAAATCAAGGGTCTCCACAGTGACTTTCCTGCATTTAGTGTCCCCTTTTTTTCCCTCTTTTTTAAGATGACAGAGGTGGCATTATCATTAAATTGCAGGGAAAGACCTAGGGAATTCTCTGAAAAAATAAGGCTTCAGCAGCTGCTGGGAGTCCCTCAGTCCCTCCTTTTACTTACAGGATTTGCTTCTCTGTTTCAGTTCCACCACAAGCATGCTCCATCTCCTAACATTTCTGTAGTCAGCTCTCAAAAAGTTCCAGGGTGCGGGTGGGTTATCAAAATTTGTAACTTAAAGTTGGGTTCCTGAACTTGAAGCCAATTAATGCCAATTTAAAAATGAGGACAGGGTTTTGAGAAAAAGAAAAACGAAGGTTTATTGCTTTGCTAACAAAGATAAACACAGGGACTCTGCCAAAAGGTTGTGACTCTCTTTATCTGGAGGGACAAGGGATTTTAAAGGAGTTTCACTTATTAACCTGGGAGATACTCAGTTCTTAGGTCCCCCGCAGGCACTGCCCTCTGCAGTGAGTGTGCTCCAGGCAGCCAGCTAGGGGCTTCTCTCATACTGCTTAACAAACGGGTGTAAAGTTCATTGCAGTTCCTTTAAACTCAGTCCAAAGGGTGTCATGCTTACTTGCTTTATTTTCATGTCCGATATCCTTAAGTTTTCACCACAGAAATCACACAACAAAATGCACAAAAACAAACAAACAAAAAAGATATAGAACACAGAACAAAACAACAACAACAAAAAAAAAAAAAAAAAAAAAAAAAAACAGAAATCCGGCGCCGAAACAGGAAAAGAGAGAAGCAATGCAATGTCTTCCTAAAGCTCCCCGTAGGAGCGCATGCGTGCCCGTTGGCACCTCTCTACCCTTCCAGATGAATTCCCTAGAGAACAGAACAGATGACAGAATGATTCTTGTTACTGTCCCAGACAGGAGTATATGTGAGCCTCCTCAGTCCACCTCTCTGTCATCAGAAGAGATCTCCCTTAACCGGATATCAGATGTTATAAAGGCACCAATTACCTATGGATGCCTCCTCCACCAGGTGCTTGCTAATAGTTTTAATGCGGTGGTTCACTGCAGTGCTCCCTGAACTGAAGGCTAACTCCAAGGCCTTGGACCATCTCAAGTTGCACAAACCCTAGAGTTGCTCTCAAGCTTGGAGCCCTGGAAGGAAGGCCAACTTCAGAATTTACAGCAGTCTGGTCTTGTGATCTTGTCCGGCAGGGTCATCTCACTGGGGAACTCCAAAATATTAGACCAGGAACGCATGTAAAGACCACTGACTCCTAGTAAAATCAAATTAAGGCAAGCTAATTATTTCAAAGGGAAAGGCTACCTCTCCCTCCCAAAATGGCGGGAGCAAGACAGCAAACCCACCTTTCCTATAGCCCAGCTATATAGCCCAGAAAGATGCACAAAAAGGGGGTTACAGATAACAGAACTTTAACAAGCATCACACTAACGGTAGTTTACATTTTTTTTAAGCTCACCCCAACATCAGAAATTATGAGGACCATTAGAGCCTCAGAGACTCGTTGTCTGGCCAGGGAAAGAAAATATTTATGAGGTGTCACTAAAGTTTCAGAGAGGGCTGCAATCTGGTCAGAGAGCCAGGCATGGGTGAGTTTAAGGCATGGGCAAACATTCCAAGCAGGTTCAGAATTTGCAGTAATTTATAATAAAGCCAAAATTATCTTTTCATGGCTTTCTGGCAAGTGGGCTCCCAATTTTAATAAATGATCAGGTTGGGTCTATCAACCCTGTCCCTTACTTTTGGAAACTCCCCTTCCACATCCAAGCTTGTGAACTCCTGAGCATTTTCCATTCCAGATATGTATTCACAGATTTTCTAACTCTTCTCCTCTAATTGTGTATTACTTGGGGCGAATGTAATGTCAAGGCATTGTTCTGAATGAGAATGGGAAGATTTTTTGCATACACATTGGATTCATTATCTAATTTTTCATTCGAAATACTTAATCCCTGACACTAAAACCTACCCTACTGTACTCTGACTACTAATGCAAATATGATGGAGATAAATTACCCCAACAAAATAGAAATACAAGCAGTTCAGAGGAGGCATGGTGCATAGTTGGACTTGCCTTTTGCATTATGTAGTGTAGGAGTTATAAATCTAGCAAATTTTCAATTTAAATAGTTCTCCATGTGTTTTGAAAGTTAACAAATATTTGAATTCCTGTCTCCCTTTCTCTGTAGCCTATTCAGCACATGTATTTTTATATGCACATTTCAAATCCTACCTGGTACCACACGTACATTCTTGTGAGGTGGATGAATTGGCAGATACAATTTGTGAGAATAGATCACTCATTCTAAACGCTGTTGGAACTGAAAATTCAACCTATGGGTGAGCTTCCTAGTTGAACAACATTATACATAAACCCATGTTCAGTAAAATGAATATGTTTGGATCTGTGGATGATATATATTTCATGATTAATTTAGATTGCCATATATATTGCTACTTTTTAATGTCTGTGTGTGTGTGTTTTATATATATATATATATATATATATATACTCTCCAGATTTTTCAAAATATGAAATATATGTGTCTTATTATACACTCCCTAAATTCATTCATATTCATATATGTGGATTTATGATCAACTTTTCACAAGATTATTATCAGAAATATTCATCCACCTGAAATACATATTTGTTTCCTAGTACTGAAAACAAACTTCAGTGAATGGTGCACACAAATCCTAATATTTCTACAGTAACTCACCCAGTTTAACATCAATGCGTATAGATTCCTATGGGACATGAAGTGTATTTTGACGTTCATTTTTATTCAACTCTGGTACATTACTATTTCTTCAGTTAATGCACATCATAGGATAAATATTTCATCCACAATTTATCAAATTGAAAGGCATTTGTTTCACTTTCAATCACTTCCTGATTCAGAACACATGTATTCCTTAATGTTTCTTGACTGCTCATTTCATGAGACTTCTTTCCAAACACATTATTTTCAATTTCCATTATCGCTTTGAAGCAAATCTCACACACCCGTCTTGATAAACCATTAAAGTAATATTACCATTATATGTATAATTGGTTGGAATTAATGATTGTATATCAATATAAGATTTTCTGCATATTTTCAGATATAAATTCAATCGATTATTTAAAGTGTAATCAGTTATATTATTTATTCACAGTATGGTCTCTTCATGCATTATCTCTACATACATAGACACAGGGTACACCTCTTTGTACCCCCAATATTAATTTATATGTCTTCAAATATTGCTCCCAGAAATGGTGGAAGAAATACTCTGTCAACTGATGTACATAAACATTTTATCACAGTAATATTCTGGACACAAAATGCAAAGTTCACACTTATGATTGTACCAAAGACTAAATGGAATGTAAACATGGATTACTAAAAAAAATCCATGTCCAATTTGGCTAATGCTCTCAAATGTCAATCCTATTAATGATTACATATTTGTTTCTTCCTAAGATTATATATTCAAATTCAACCCTGTTGAAAATATCTAATACTATCACTCACTTTATACTTTGTCTGATTTCATAATGTCTCTATAGATATCTGCTTTCCTACATATTTTCCCCAGTTCATCATTGTGACTCATTCTTCACATGTGCTGACATTGACATTCACTCACTAACCGAAACCCTGTTGCTAGAGAACTTTTGGTCCAATTCCTATACTCACTCTTTTTTCTAAACTTACTTACTATCTTCCTAATCCACCTACTGTCCCCTTTTGACTGGATATTCTCTTCGACATTCAATCATCCAAGGTACAAGGTCCTATGCCATTTTATATCGATTTATCTGAGACATCTGTGCAGAACATAATTCAAAGCTAAGTGTCACAATCAAAGGCCCAATTCCCTTCTGGGCTTCAAATCTTACCTAGATTTCTGTTTTCATACTTACATTTCACCTATTTATTCATGTAAATATCGCAGATTCCCAATACCATTATTCATCCTGCAGAATGATTTCTAACTCAAATCGAATATGTTATTAATCCTAACCATACACTCTTCCATCAATCTAACTTTACAAAAGAGTAGGGACACAGTTTGTCTTACAATACAGGAATGTAGGGGATCTTCCACCTGCTGAGAACCTCAAAGGTCCTTACAGAAATGATCCCTGGAGAAGATGTTGACAGCTATGGAGGACCTGAGAGAGACAAATTCATTTTCCATGGAAAACAACCAGGTCAAAAATGAAGGGATGTGTCTGAATCAGCCTCTCTCTTCTTAATGTAGAGTAGTTGGACCAAATCAGGCATGTGTGGAGAGCTGTTCCCGGGTGCCTATTTTTGATATACAATTCTTAGCTTGAAGTGTCACAGTAAGTAGGGGCAGGCTCCATCTCATGGGAACCTAGGAAGCAACTTTTAGGACAAAGTGTTTGCCAAGGCAGTGACCTCATTCAGTTTCTGAATGAAGTAACCTACCTCACTTCTTTGGTGATGGAACTCTCTGAACTGGGGATCCAAGAAGCCAGGCACCCAGAGTCAGTCCCAGTCCCAGTCCCAGTGGGCTCACATGTTTGTATTTACCAAGGACAGAGTCAGACTTTCTTGGTACCTACTGATGTGAGGATGGCCAAATGCCAGGAGAGCTCTGAAGAGGGCCAGTTCATGAGAAAGCAGGCAGTGTCTCACCACTGGCTCCTGAAAACTTCACTGAGTTGGCCAAGGAGACCAGATCTGAGAGAGTTTCCCAATACTATTATTCATCCCGAAGAATGATTCCTAACCCAAATTGAACATGTTATTAACCCTAACATACACTGTTCCCTCAATCTAACTTTACAGAAGAGCGGGGACAGTGTTGGTCTTACAATACAGGAATGTAGGGGATCTTCCACCTGCTTAGAAACTCAAAGGTCCATGCAGAAATCATTCCTGGAGAAGATGTAGGCAGCTATGAAGAACTTGAGAGAGCAAAAGTCATCTTCCATGGCAAACAACCTGGTCAGGATAAAGGATTGTATCTGAATCAGCCTCTCTCTTATTAATGTAGAGAAGATGGATCAAACCAGGCCTTTGTGGAGAGCTATTCCTGAGTGCCTATGGTTTATATACCATTCTAACTTGTGAAAGTGTCACAGGAAGTAGGGGCATCCTCCATCTCAAGAGACCATAGGAAGCAACTGTTAGGACAAAGTGGTTGCCAAGGGAGTGACCTCTTTCAGTTTCTGAAGGAAGTGACCTCACGTCACTTCCTTGGTGTTGGAACTCTCTGAACTTGGGATCCAGGAAGCCAGGCACCCATTGCCAGTCCCAGTCCTTCTCCTAGTGGGCTCACTTCTTTGGATTTACCAGGGACAGAGTCAGTCTTTCATGGTACCTACTGATGTGGGGATGGCCAAATGCCAGAAGAGCTCTGAAGAGGGGCCTTTCCTGAGAAAGCAGGTAGTGGCTCATGCTGGCTCCTGAAATCTTCACAGAGTTGGCCACGAAGACCAGATCTGAGACAAGACAGGCTATTTTTGGGGAACATAGTATGACCCACCAGTCAGAGAATACTCCAGATAGTCACAGATGTACTTGGGGGAAGCAGGTGCCTTTGTGGGTGTGGGTGTGGGATTCTTTTTTTGTCTCATGTTCTGAGAATAGGTTAACCAGTACCCTGGTTATTAATTGGTAGTTACATTATGCTTATAGACCCCAGAACTCAGGACAGGTAGAAAAAATAAATAGAACCATTAAATAGACCTTTACGAAATTAATCTTAGAGACCTGCATAAAAGATTGGACTATGCTCCTGCCTTATGCACTGTTTCATGCAAGAAATACTCCCTCTGTTTCTTTGTGTAACCTCACCACCTGTGAAATTCTCTATGGTGCCCTTCCTCCAGTAAGGGACCTAACCCCAACTCTAAGACCTAAGGATCCCTTCCACACCCCCTAGCTTAACAGACTTAAAGCTCTTGAAAGAACTCATTGATATCTGTTCAAACAGCTGGCCACGGCCTACCAAACTGGGGACAAGGGGACTCCACTTCAATATAATGTAAGAGACTTCATCTACATAAGAAGACATCAGGTTTCATTCCTGGAACCCCGATGGAAAGGAACATACCAGGTACTACTTATAACACCTACATCAGTAAATGTATACGGAATCAATTCCTGGATCCATGCCTCTCATCTCAAGCCTGCGCTCTGTCCAGACTCTTGCTGGAAACTGGAAATGACTAGTAACCCTTTCAAATTGTGTATTCACCATATGAATAAGGCTATAGACTCTCCCCTTGGCCACCAGTAGTCCTAAACCTAATCAGGTGGTTCATCAGCGATGGCTGATCACAAATCCTACTAGAGAAGAAGTATGGTCTATCTCGCTTACAGCCCCCATAGGGACCTGGTGGCCATCTCTCCACCCAGACATTTGTCAGCTGGCTATAGGTTTTTCCTATTGGGATATATCTGATAAAGTGGATCCCACTAAAATTCTATTAAATACCTTCTGTATCATCGATAATGGAAACAAACATTATGGATGTAGGGACACGCGAGCAAGATGCAGGTTGGCTGGCCCAGATTACTATGTTTGCATGGCAGACTATCAAAGCCACAAAGAGCCACGGCTGTGAGGGGAAAAAGCCAACTTCTTCTGTAAGTCATGGGGATGTTAGCATACAGGGACTGCCTGGTGGAACCCAAACTCCCCATCAAATTCAGTACACAGCATTGGCCATATTACCAATTAGACAACCAAAACCGATGGACCCCAGAAGGCTCTCTAGATCCTCAAATTATGCATGACATTTTTAACTTCTACAAGTGATCAAAAGGGTGGAAGGAGATTCCCCTATGTGAAGACCTTTTCCCTCCTTCACTCACGTCCTGAACTATGCTTCTCCAATAGATCCTAACCCTCAGCCTTCTGCTCCAGACTCTCTGCTTTCACTCCCACCTCAGCAACCTGATTTCTCCCCTCCATTTACTAGATCAAAAAACCAAACCTCGGCCGGTTCTCAGACCATTGCGCCCTTGCTGAGGTATCAGGTACTGAGGTACCCCTCCACCCACTCAGTCCTCTTTTCTCCAGTAAGTGCCCAGAGCAGGTCCCATCAGGTCCTCTTACCAGCTAACCCAAAGCTCAAACCAGCTGAGGAGATCCCTCAGACCACTATCCAAGATGTAATGAAAGTGACCTTTAAAGTTGCCTTGTCATCACTGAAAACAGGTGACTAAGAATTTAAAGTCCCTCACAGGCTTTTTGGGATACTCACTCCTCTCGTCCCCTCTGCTCTACCTGTTCTACTGCTCAAGTTTTTGTTGCCAGGAAAATCACAAACCCCTTTCCCAATATTCTTTTACATCTCTCCTTCCTAATTCTCAGATAAACGGAGCTGCTCCCAGCCTTGCTTTCCACGTCTTGCCCCTCTTCACCAGGCCCACAGAAAAGTCTTATATGACCTTCTCCAGAAGTCTTCACCATTGCTGACTTTAGGACTTTCAGCAAAAGAGTCCCTATAAAAGAATTCAATGTAGATAAACTCCGTGTTTTCATGTCGCCCTGTTCTACTTGGCCAGTGGCTGGAAAAATCAGCACTCCTAAGCTAGACACCCCCTTACGAGTTTTTCACAAAATAAGTGAACAAGGCCTCTGGCCTTGAGCTGGGGATTCACAGAGATGGCTACAATTCTAAGTAAAGAAGTTACCAACTAGGCTCCATGGTAACAGCTGGCAGGGAGAAAAAAAAGAGAAAAAAAAAAGCTCTCCCTGTCCCAAGTGTCCTTGAAAAGTTAACTTGCCGAGAACAGAGGAAAAAATAACAGAAACAAAAACTGCTTTTTGTGAACTTCTGCAGACTGTGAACTTCTGAGCCCCTTCCCTTACATGTTGGGTACAAATTCTGAAACTACCTAAACTTGGGGTTCAGAAGATTAATTGATTACAACAGAAGCAATACCCTCTAAATCCGTTTGCAACCAAATAGGGTTGTTTCCCTGTCTTCGGTGCTATCTTAGATTCCTTTCCTTTTCCGTACCTACAACAGTATAATTCTACATACTTAAACATTGTTTATGTTTTCATGAAATGGTCAACAGATGTGATTAATTATGTAATGGTGCAGATGTTTCCCAGAGTGTTCTAGGATGATGCATGTTCATTTAAAGATCAAATCGGAGGGCATACAACCTGTTTCCACCGGGAACCTGTATCTCTCACTTTAGCCATCCTATTAGGAATAGGAGTTGCTGCAGGAGTGAGCACAGGAACCCTAGTCCATGGGACACAACAAATGACCCAATTAGAAGCAGCAATAGACCAAAAATTAAAGATAATAAAACCTCCATCACAGCTTTACAGGAATGTTTAACCTCTCTCTCTGAAGTTGTTTTACAGAACAGGCGAGGGTTAAACCTTCTCTTCATGAGAGAAGGGGGACTTCGTGCTGCATTGAGGGAAGAAGGTTGTTTTTATGCCGACCATACTGGAGTTGTATAAGAACCTATGAGTATATTAAGAAAATGCCTTTAAGAGTGTCAATGAGAGAGAGAGGCCCAAAAAGGGTGGTTTGAGTCTTGGTTCACACAGTCCCTCTGGTTAACTATGCTTTCATCAGCCCAGGCCTGTCCATTAATAATCCTCATATTATTGCTAACTGTAGGACCCTGTTGGCTCAACCATCTAGTTTCCTTTCTCGAAGCTCAAATTGGACAATTTAAACTTATGGTAATCAGACAACAATATACCCCACTAGGAGACATAAAATGTGACACCCTTCAATGATCACTTTCATGATTAAAAGTAACCAGAAGAAGAATTGGGGAATAAAAAGTTAATAAAATAGGTACTTGTCACTTCCTATTTTTCTGTATGCTTAATAAAACACTGTTGAAATCTTGAGAACTGTTTGCTAATCTTGTTCCCAGAATGTGCTGTCCCCAACTGCCAAACTGCAGAATGTACTCCATCATCCCGTTGAAAGCAAACTGCCCACTCTCCCAGACGCATCAATAAATTTCCCTCCCTGCCCTCTCCAAGGAAAGTATATAAGCTCTGTTTAAGCTGTTCTCAGGACTCTCTGCTCTATTCAAGTGAGCTCTGAGCCCCAGCATGCTGGACCCTCAATAAACCCTTTGTTGTTGCATGAGACAGTCTCTTGGTGGTCTCTTCCTCCTATGCCTGCCCGACCATTACAATATTCCAACTCTATATTCTTATAAATATCTCAGGTTCCCAATACCATTATTCATCCAGCAGAATAATTCCTAACCCATATCAAACATGTTATTTAACATAACCATACACTCTTCCCTCAATCTAACTTTACAGAAGAGCAGGCACAGAGTTGGTATTACAATACAGGAATGTAGGGGATTGTTCATCTGCTGAGAACCTCAAAGATCCATGCAGATATGATCACTGGAGAAGATGTAGGCAGCTATGAAGGACCTGAGAGAGCAAAAGTCATCTTCCATGGAAAACAACCTGGTCAGTATGAAGGGTTGTGTCTGAATCAGGCTCTCAAATTTTAATGTAGAGAAGATGGACCAAACCAGGCCTGTTTAGAGAGTTGTTCCCGGGTGCCTATGGTTGATATACCATTCTAACTTGTGAAACTGTCACAGGGAGTAGG
This sequence comes from Callospermophilus lateralis, assembly GCF_048772815.1. Classification (NCBI taxonomy): domain Eukaryota; kingdom Metazoa; phylum Chordata; class Mammalia; order Rodentia; family Sciuridae; genus Callospermophilus; species Callospermophilus lateralis. Next base: position 526,301 of record NW_027515892.1, read on the forward strand.
GGCAGCCTGCATCTCATGGGACCCTTGGAAGCAAATGTTAGGACAAAGTGGTTGCCAAGGCAGTGACCTCATTCAGTTCCTGAAGGAATTGACCTCACCTCACTTCCTTGTTGATGGAACTATCTGAACTTGGGATCCAGGAAGCCAGGCACACAGAGCCAGTCCCAGTCCCAGTCCCAGTGGTCTCACTTGTTTGGATTTACCAAAGACAGAGTCAGTCTTTCTTGGTACCTACTGATGTGAGGATGGCAAAATGCCAAGAGAGCTCTGAAGAGGGGCCTTTCCTGAGAAAAAGGTAGTTGCTCAATGCTGGCTCCTGACAACTTTACAGAGTTGGCTAAGGAGGACAGATCTGAGAGAGAACATGCCATTTAAAGGGAACATACTGTGGCCCACTAGTCAGAGGACACTCCAAATAGTCTCAGAATTACTTAGGGAAAGGAGGTGCCTTTATGGGTGTAGGTGTAGGTTTGTGGTTTTCACTTGTTCTGAGAATAGGTATCAAAGGCGGTTTGTTTGGATTGAGTGAATTCTTTCTGGTAAGTACTTTGACAAGGCGAGTGTTTTTATGTCTGTATATAAAACGGTGTTCATGGTTGTAGACATAAGAAGAGAGAATGCATCAATGGATGTGTCCTGTCTAGTAGAAAGCTTGCCAGCCTTCATACTGCCCAATTTATGAATGGACTGCTGCTTGACTTATGGATGGGCAACATCTGCTATCCTCCAAAGTTCCTGTTTTCTTCCTGAATTCTGGCCTCTCTAAAGAATAGGCTCATGCTTTTGTGCCCAAGATATGTACCACCTCCAAGCTCTGTGACATGGACATGTACTGGATAACTGAAGGGAATGACGAGCTTCTTAGAAAACTCAGATATCAGTATGACCAGTAAAGTCTCAGTGGAGAAAGCCTGCTTTGTGCCTTTTGCTTACCTATTGTTTTATTGCCCTGAATGTCAGGAAGGTCTCTGCCTCAGGCCTCCCCTTTGTGAAGCCTGAAGAAAAGAGTTCGCAAATTGAAATGAATGGGCATCACCTGTGGCTCTGTGCTTAATTGCTTTGGAAAGGGATGTGTCTGAATCAGCCTCTTGGCACTGTGTGAGGCTGTGGCTTAGATTCTCAGCACTAGATGGATCCAAAGAAATATCTCATGTGTGCATCCAATACAAAAATTGCTAAAAGAGCAGATATTGTAGATGAAATCTCTCGCCTTCCTATGTAAAGTTCCTGACCTCCATTAAGTGAGAATAGTGGTACTTTGGGTCAAATGAGATATTTAAAGCCCTGTAGAGGCTAGCCTATAGGTGCATGGGTTTTCTCATGATTCCAATTCACATAAAGAATCTAAACCGCACAGTAATTAGGCCTCAAATTGGAGAAGCAAAGCAGCATTAACGGCATGCCTATTTGATCACTCTTGGTTAACAGGAAGGGTGTCTAGGCCACAGAGACTTTAGGAAAATGAGGGAAAAAGGGAGCTTATTTTGGACACTGTTGTGGGCTGCGCCCCTCATGAAAACCTGCTACCAGAGGTAATGATTAGTGTCTATATGGAAGAAGATGAGGGCCATGTGGGAGTGTTTTGGTTTTAATTGTGGACATTTGTATCGTGGTTGGAAGAGATGACTGGGTCCACCTGGGCTTGAACTCTGGTGTGACTCCCATTAGAGACTGAGTTCTGGAACTGACCTCAGAGCAGTATTGCCATGAATTTTGTCGGGATTTTATTAGGCCACGCATGAGAGTGACCCTTGGAAACTGAGATCTAAGGCCAGTGTGGATTTCCACAGAGCACTGGGAATCTCAGCCAGGATATAACATGATTTTATTTTTAAAGACTTGGCAGCCATAGTTGAGAGTCAAAACACACATGGAACTCACATTGTAGACCTCAATGGGTCTGGCTTCATGTGACCTTTTGGCCACTCTTTGGGAAGACTTGCCTGTGAGAGTTCTTCAGAGCATTCATTGAAATGAGCTTCCTCACCATTTAATGGTTCCTGAATTAATTGAAACCCATAGTGCCTCCAACTTCATCCTTGAAAAATGGCTAGATAAATACCATGAAATTTTTGAAATTCCCATGACCAGGTGGCACTGGAGAAACTTTGGATGTCCTGTTGCTGATCATGAGTATACCAGACGGTGGCTTGATTGACTGGGTTTCATGAAAATGGTGTATATCAGATATGCCAGTAAGTTGGAGCCTGCTGAGCAGTGGGCCTAGAGCAATGTTGGGCAGGTGTGTGACACAAAATATGCGCTGGGGCCATTTCGATCTGCCATTGGCTTCCAAATGCCTTGTGACTGACAGGATGCAGCCAGCAGACCCTTATTTGTAAAGGCATCTTGTTATATGGAGAGTTTTGACCCTGTCCCTTACTTTTGGAAACTCCTCTACCACCTCCAAGTTTGTGAACTCCTGATCATATTCCATTCCAGATTTGTATTCTCAGAATTCCTAACTCTTTCCCTAATTGTGTCTTACTTGGGGTGAAAGTATTGTCAAGGCATTGTTCTGGATGAGAGTGGGAAAAATTTTGTGTAGCACATATTTGCATACACATTGGATTCATTTTCCAATTTTCCATTCAGAATACTAAATCCCTGACACTAACATATACCCTCTTAGACTCTGACTACTAATCCTAATATGGTGGAGTAAAATAACCCAAACGGAATAGAAATACAAGCAGTTCAGAGAAGGCATGGTGTGTAGTTGGAATTGTCTTTTGCATTATATTGGGTAGAAGGTATAAACTAGTTAATTTTTTTATTGAAAGAGTTCTCCATGTGTTTTTAAAGTAAACAAATGTATGAATTCGTGTCTCCCTTTCTCCGTAGCATATTCAGCACATGTATTTTTATATGCACATACAGAATCCTACCTGGTACCACTCGTACAATCTTGTGAGGTGGCTTACTTGGCAGATACAAATTGCGAGAAGACATCACAGCTCCTAAACACTGTTGGAACAGAAAATTAAACCTATGGGTGAGCTTCCTAGATGAACAACATTATACATAAATCCATGTTCAGTAAAATGAATATTTTTGCATCTGTGGATGATTTATATTTCATGGTGAATTTCGATTGGCATATATATTGCTACTTTTTAATGTCCGTGTGTATATATATATATATATATATATATATGTATATATATATATATATATATATATATATATATATATATATATACAGTCTCCAGATTTTTCAAAATATGAAATATATGTGTCTTATTACACACTTCCTAAATTCATTCATATTCATGTATGTGGATTTATAATCAAATTTTCACATGATTATTCTCAGAAATATTCATCCACCTGAAATACATATTTTTTCCTACTAGTGAAAACTAACTTCAGTGAATGTTGCATACAAATCCTAATATTTTTACAGTAACTGACCCAGTTTAACATCAATGCGAGTAGATTCCAATGGGACATGCTGTGTGTTTTGACGTTCATTTTTATTCAACACTGGTACATTATGATTTCTTCAGTTTATGCACATCATAGGATATATTTTTCATCCACAGTTTCGCAAATTTATAGGCATTTGTTTCACTTTCAATCAATTTCTTCTTCAGAACACATGTATTCATCCATGTTTCTTGACTGGTCTTTTCATGAGACTTCTTTACAAAACACATTATTTTCAATTTTCATAATCATTTTTGAAGCGAAACTCAGACACCGTTCATGATAAACAATAACACTAATATTAACAATAGATGTATAACTGGTTGGAATGAATGATTTTATATCAATATAAGATATCTTAAATATTTTCAGATATCAATTCCATCCATTATTTAAAGTTGAATCAGCTATATTATTTATTCACAGTGTGGTCAATTCATGCATTATCTCTATATTCATAGACACAGGGCACACCTCTTTGTACAACCAATACTTATGTATATGTCTTCTAAATATTACTGCCAGAAATGGTGTAAGAAATACTCATGTCACCAGATCTACATACACATTTTATCACAGTAATATTCGGGACACAAAAAGTAAATGTCACACTTATGATTGTACCGGAGTCTGAATGGAAAGTGAACATGGATTACTAAAAACATTCCTGTCCATGTTGCCTAATCCTCTCAATTATCAATCCTGTTGGTGACTATATATTTGTTTCTTCCAAAGATTATATATTCAAACTCTACCCTGTTGAAAATGCCTAATCATATCACTCACTTTATACTTTGCCTGATTTTATTATGTCTCTATTGATATGTGGTTTCCTACATATTTTCCCCAGTTCATCATTGTGACTGACCCTTCACATGAAGTTATGTTTACTTTCACTCTCTAACCAAAACACTATTGCGATAGAACATATATTCCAAATCCTATATTGACACTTCTTCCTAAACCTACTATCTACCTAATCCTACCGACTATCCGTTTTTGACTGGATGTTCTCTTCGACATTCAATCATCCAAGGTACAAGGTTCTATGCCATTATATATCTATTTTTCTGAGACATCTGTGCACAATGTAAATCAAAGTTAAGTATCCCAATCAAGGGCCCAATGCCCTCTAGGCTTCAAAATTACCTAGATTTCTGTTTTTATTCATATATTTAACCTCTATATTTTTATAAATATCGCAGGTTCCCAATACCATTATTCATCCCGCAGAATGATTCCTAACCCAATTCAAACATTTTATTAACCCTAAGAATACACTGTTCCCTCAATCTAAATTTAATGAAAAGCAGGGACAGAGTTGGTCTTACAATACAGGAATGTAGGGGATCTTCCACCTACATTCACCTGCTGAGAACTTCAAAGATCCATGTAGAAATGAACCCTGGAGAAGATATAGTCATCTATGAAGGACCTGAGAGAGCAAAAGTCATCTTCCATGTCAAACACCCTGGTCAGGATGAAGGGATGTTTCTGAATCAGCCTCTCTCTTCTTAATGTAGAGGAGAAGGACCAAACCAGGCCTGTGTGGATAGCTATTCCCGGGTTCCTAAGGTTGACATACCATTCTAACTTGTGAACATTTCAGAGGAAGTAGGGGAACCCTCCATCTAATGGGACCCTTGGAAGCAACTATTAGGACAAAATGGTTTACAAGAAAGTGAATTCATTCAGTTCCTGAAGGAAGTGACCTCACCTGACTTCCTTGGTGATGGATCTCTCTGAACTTGGGATCCTGGAAGCCAGGCACACAGAGCCAGTCCCAGTCCCAGTGGGCTCACTTGCTTGGATTTACCAAAGACAGAGTCAGTCTTTCTTTGTTCCTACTGATATTATGATGCCAAAAGCAAGGAGAGCTCTGAAGAGGGGCCTTTCCTGAGAAAGCAGGTAGTGGCTCAAAATTCCCTTCTGACAACTTAAAAGAGTTGGCCAAGTAGACCAGATCTGAGACAGGACAGGACATTTCGGGGGAACATTGTATGGCCCACCAGTCAGAGGACACTCCGTAGAGTCACAGACCTACTTGGGGGAAGGAGGTGACTTTGTGGGTGTGGTTGTGGGTTTATGATTTTGTCTCATCTTCTGAGAATAGGTAGGAAAGGCGGTTAGTTTTTTTTTTTTTTTTTTGGAGTGTACTGTTTCTAGTAAGTCGTTTGACAAGGCGAGTGTTTCTATGTCTGTGTATTCCACTGTGTCCGTGGTTGTATACATTAGAAACGAGAATGCATCAATGTATTTGTCCTGTATAGTAAAAAGCTTCCCAGCATTCAACCTGCCCAATTTATGAATGGGTTGCGGCTTTCCTTAAGGATGGGCAACACCTACTATCTTCCTAATTACCAATTTTCTTCCTGAATTCTTTCCAATCTCCAAAATTGGCTCATGTTTTTTTGTCCAAGATATGTACCACCTCCAAGCTCTGTGACATGGCCATGTACTGGATATCTGCAGGGAATGGCGAGCATCTCAGAAAACTCAGATATCAGTGTGACCAGTAAAGTATCAGTGGAGAAACCCTGCTTTGGGCCTTTTGCTTACATAATGTTCTGTTGCCCTTAATTTCAAGAAGTTCTTTGCCTCAGGCCACCCCTTTGTGAAGCCTGAGGAAAACAGTTTTCAAATGGAAATGAATGGGCATCACCTGTGGCCCTTTGCTTTATTGCTTTGGAAAGGGATGTGTGTGATTTAGCCTCTTGGCCCTGTGTGAGGCTGTGGCTTAGATTCTCAGCACCTGATGGATCTAAAGAAAGATCCAATGTGTGCATCCAAAACCAAAATGGCCAAAAGAGCAGTCCTTGTGGATGACGTCTCGCCTTCCTCTGTGAGGTTCCTGACTTCCATCAATAGGGATCCTTTGGGTCAGAGGAGTTCTCCAAAGCCCTGCAGAGGTGCTTGAGTTTTCTCATGACTCCAATTCACATAAAGAATCTTAACCTCTGAGTCAGTTGGCCTCAAAGTAGAGAAGCGGTGTAGTCTTCACAGCATGCCTATTTCATCACGCCTGGTTCACAGAAAGTATGTCCAGGCCACCCTGACTTTAGCAAATGAGTGGCAAGGGAGCTTATTTTGGACACTGTCTTGGACTGCGCTCCTCATGAAAACCTCCAGCCAGAGGTTATGATGAGTGTCTATATGGAAGAAAATGAGGGCCATGTCGAAGTGTTTTGGTTTTAATTGTGGTCATTTGTGTGTCAGTTGGAAGAGATAACTGTGTTCACCTGGGCTTGAACTGTTGTGTGATTCCACTTAGAGACTGCTTTCTGGAACTGACCTCAGTGAAGTATTGCCATGAATTGTTTTGAGATTTTAGGAGGCCACGCATGAGATTCGCTCTTGGTATCTGTGATCTAGGCCCAGGGTGGCTTTGCACAGAAAACTGGGAATCTTTGCAAGGATATCACATGATTTTATTCTGAAAGACTTGGCAGCCATCGATGAGAGTCAAAACACACATGGACCTAACATTGTAGACCTCAATGGGCCTTGCTTATGTTACCATTTGTCCTCTGTTTCTGTAGCCTTGCCTATGAGAGTTCTCTAGAGCTTTCATTGAAATGAGCTTTCTCACCATTTAATGGTTCCTGAATTAATTGAAACCCAGAGTGTCTCAAATTCATTTTTGAAAAATGGCTAGATAAATACCATGCAAGTTTTGAAATTCCCATGACCAGGTGGCACTGGAGAACCTTTGGATATCTGGTTCCTGATCATGAGTGTACCAGACAATGCCTTGATTGATTGGGTTTCATGAAAATGGAGTAGAACAGAGATGCCTGTATGTTGGAGCCTGCTGAGTAGTGGGCCTAGAGCTGTGGTGTGAAGGTGTGTGATAAACATCTGTGGTGGGGCCATGTGAATATGTCTTTGACTTCCAAATGGCTTGTGACTGACATGCTGCTGCCAGCAGACCCTTATATGTAAAGGCATCTTATTATATAGAGGGGTTTCAGGGCAATGTTCAGAATCAGGTTGCTCTTGTCAAGGGGGCAAGCTATGTGGGATAGAAGCCTGGTTGGTGCATTCTCCTGTAAACCCTGACCCACCACACCTGACAGAACATTCTCCAGCACTGTGTCCCTGATGAAATCCTTGTATTTTTTGAAGCAACACCAAACTACGAGTGCAGCAGCCAGAAACACCACGAAAAGTGGAGGATGACCAAATGACTTCACAGTCCACGCGGGCAGACACTTAGACCCAGGTGGCCAAAGTTTGCCGACAAAGATAGAATTCATCACTGCTGCCTAATGTTCATTGGAAAACAAGAAACCATGTCCTCCAGGTCACATAGATGCCATTCCAGATTTGATGGTCTCACTACAAAGGAAGCTAAATCTCCTGACAACAACATATACTTTAAGTGCCCAAACTCAGAGGCAGTTTGTCAAGAAGTCTTTAGGCCAAAAGAACTTCATGTTTGTGGAGTGTTTACCCTATCCCTTACTTTTGGATACTCCTCTCCCAACTCCAAGGTTGTGAACTCCTGAGCATTTTCCATTCCGGATATGTATTCACAAATTTTCTAACGCTTCTCCTCTAATTGTGTCTTACTTGTGGTGAAGGAAATGTCAAGGCATTGTTCTGGATCAGAGTGGGGAGATTTTTGTGTAGCACATATTTGAATACACATGAGATTAATTTTCCTATTTTCCATTCGAAATTCTGAATCCCTGACACTTACCCATACCCTACTAGACTCTCACTACTAATCCTAATATGATGGAGAAAAATAACCCAAACAAAATAGAAATACAACCAGTTCAGAGGAGGCCTGTTGTATAGTTGGACTTGCCTTTTGCATGATAAAGGGTAGGTGTTACAAATCTATTCAATTTTTAAATGAAAAAGTTCTCCATGTGTTTTTAAAGTTAACAAATATGTGAATTCTTGTTTCTCTTTCTCTGAAGCCTATTCAGAACATGTATTTTTAATGCACATATTGAATCCTACCTGGTATCACACTTATATTTTTGTGAGGTGGATGACATGGCAGATACAAATTGTGAGAAGAGATCACTCCTCCTAAACACTGTTGGAACTGAAAATTCAACCTATGGGTGAGCTTCATAGTTGAACAACATTTTACTTAAATCCATGTTTAGTAAAATAAATATTTTTGCTTCAATGGATGATATATATTTCATGATGAATTTCTATTGGCATATATATTGCCAGTTTTTAATGTCTCTGTGTGTGTTTTTTGTATATATATATATATATATATATATATATATATATATATATATATATATATATACATATATATATATATATATTCTCCAGGTTCTTCAAAACATGAAATATATGTGTCTTTTATACACTCCATAAATTTATTCATGTTCATGTACTTGGATTTATAATCAACTTTTCAGAAGATTATTCCAGAAATATTCATCCACCTGAAATTCATATTTGTTACCTAGTACTGAAAGCTAACTTCAGTGAACGGTGCACACAAATCCTAATATTTTTATAGTAACTGACCCAGTTTAATATCAAAGCAAGTTGATTCCTATGGGACATGTTATGTATTTTGACGTTTATTTCTATTCAACACTGGTAAATTACTATTTCTTCTTTTTTTGCACATCATAGGATATATATTTAATCCAAAAGTTATCAAATTTACAGGTATTTGTTTCACTTTCAATCACTTCCTGCTTCAGAACACACGTATTCCTGCAGGTTACTTGACTGGTCTTATCATGAAACTTCTTTCCAAACACATTATTTTTGATTTTCATAATGATTTTTGAAGCAAAATATACACAATTTTCATGATTATCCATAACCCTAATATTTCCATTAGATGTATAAATGGTTGTAATGAATGTATGTGTATCAATATAAGATTTCATGTATATTTTCAGATATCAATTCATTCCATTATTTAAAGTTTGAACCAGTTATATTTTTAATTCTTAGTATGGTCTCTTAATGCATTATCTCAATATTCATAAACACATGGTACACCCATTTGTACCCCCAATACTAATTTATGCATCTTCAAAATATTGCTCCCAGAAACAGTGGAAGAAATACTCCACCTGATCTACATATACATTTTATCACTGTAATAATCTGGACACAAAATGCAAAGTTCACCTTTATGATTGTACCAAAGCCTAAATGGAAATTGACCATGGATTACTAAAACATCTATGTCTAAATTGCCTAATGCTCTCAAATGTCAATGTATTTGTGACTCCATATTTATTTTTCCCTAAGATTATACAGTCAAGTTCAACCCTGTTGAAAATGTCTAATATTATCACTCACTTTGTACTATACCTGATTTCCTAATGTCTCTATTGATATCTGCTTTGCTACATATTTTCCCCAGTTCATCATTGTGAGTGACCCTACACATGTGCTGATATTGACATTCACTCTCTAACCGAAACCCTATTGTTAAAGAACTTTTGGTCCAAAGTCTATACTCGCCCTCATTTCAACACCTACCGACTATCTTCCTGATCCTACAGACTATCCCTGTTTGATTGGATGTTCTCTTCTACATTCAATCATCCAAGGTACAAGGTCCTATTTCATTGTATATCGATTTATCTGAGACATCTGTGCATAACATAATTCAATGCTAAGTATCCCAATCAAAGGCCCAATGCCCTTCTGGGCTTCAAATCTTGCCTAGATTTCTGTTTTCATACTTATATTTCACCTATATATTCTTAAAAATGTCACAGGTTCCCAATACCATTATTAATTGAGCGGAATGATTCCTAACCCAAATCAAACATGTTATTAACCTTAAACATACACTGATCCCTCAATCTAACTTTTCAGAAGAGCAGGGACAGAGTTGGTCTCAAAATACAGGCATGTAGGGGATTCTCCACCTGCTGAGAACCTAAAAGGCCCATGCAGAAATGATCCATGGAGAAGATGTAGGCAGCTATGAAGGACCTGAGAGAGCAAAAGACATCTTCCATGGTGAATAACCTGGTCAGGATAAAGGGTTGTGTCTGAATGAGCCTCTCTTTTTTTCATATAGATAAGATGGACCAAAACAGGCCTATGTGAAGAGCTGTCCCTAGGTGCCTATGGTTGATATACCATTCTAACCTGTGAAAGTATGACAGGAAGTAGGGGCAGCCTCCATATCATGGGACCTTTGGAAGCAACTGTGAAGGCAAAGAGGTTGCCAAGATAGTGACCTCATTCAGTTCCTGAAGGAAGTGACCTCATCACACTTCTTTGGTGATGGAACTGTCTGAACTTGGTATCCAGGAAGCCAGGCACTCAGAGCCAGTCACAGTCCCAGTCCCAGGGGTCTCAATTTTTTTGATTTACCAAGGAGAGAGTCAGAGTTTCTTGGTAACTACTGATGTGTGGATGGCCAAATGCCAGGAAAGCTCTGAAGAGGGGCCTTTCCTGAGAAAGCAGGTAGTGGCTCACCACTGGCTCCTGACAACTTCACAGAGTTGGACAAGGAGACCAGATCTGAGAAAGGACAGGCCATTTCAGTGGAACATAGTATGACCCACCAGTCATAGGACACTCTGGATAGTCACAGTCCTACTTGGGGGAAGGAGGTGCCTTTGTATGTGTGTGTGTGTTTGTGGTTTTGTCTCATGTTCTGAGAATAGGTAGTAGCGGCGGTTTGTTTGGTTTTGAGTGAACTGTTTCTAGTAAGTCATTTGACAAGGCGAGTGTTTCTATGTCTCTGAATCCCACTGTGTCCGTGGTTGTAGACAGTTGAAAAGAGAATGGATCAATGGATTTGTGTTGTCTAGTAGAACGCATCCCAACATGTATCCTGCCAAATTTATTAATGGTCTGAGGCTTTCCTTATCGATGGGCAACACCTGCTATCTTTCTAAGTTCCTGTTTTCTTCCTGAATTCTGGCCAATATCCAGAATAGGCTCATGGTTTTCTCTCCAAGATATGTACCACCTCCAAGCTCTGTGACATGGCCATGTACTGGATAGCTGAAGGGAATGGAGAGCATCTCAGAATACTCAGATATCAGAGTGACCATTTAAGTCTCATTGGAGAAACCCTGCTTTGGGCCTTTTGCTTACCTATTGTTCTGTTGACCTGAATGTCAGCAAGGTCTTTGCCTCAGGCCATCTCTTTTTGAAACCTGAAGAAAACAGTTTTCAAATGGAAATGAATGGACATCCCCTGTGGCTCTTTTCTTAATTTCTTTGGAAGGAGATGTGTCTGATTCAGCCTTTTGGCCCTTTGTGAGTCTGTGGCTTAGATTATCAGCACCTGATGGATCTAAAGAATGATCCCATGTGTGCATTCAAACCAAACTGGCCAAAAGAGCAGTCATTATGGATAAAGTCTCTCACCTTCCTTTGTAAGGTTCCTGACCTCCATTAAGTGAGAATAGGGATCCTTTGGGTCAATTGAGTTCTTAAAAGCCCTGCAGAGGCTAGCCCATAGGTGCTTGGGTTTTCTGATTACTCCAATTCACATAAAGAATCTAAACCCCACAGTCAGTAGGCCTCAAATTGGTGAACCGAAGTAGTATTAATGGCAGGCCTATTTGACCACTCCTGGTTCACAGGAAGGTTGTACAGGCCACCCTGACTTTAGGCAAACCAGAGGCAAGGGAGCTTATTTTGGACACTGTCTTGGGCTGCGCCCCTCATGGAAACCTTTAGCCAGAGGATATGATGAGTGTCTATATGGAAGAATATGAGGGCCATGTGGGAGTGTTTTGGTTTTAATTGTGGTCATTTGTGTGGCAGTTGGAAGAGATGACTTGTAAGATTCCAGCAGACGTCGGAGGAAGAGACTACCAAGAGACTGGCTCATGCAACAGCAATGGGGATTTATTGAGGATCCAATTCAGTTCGCTGGGGCTCTGTGCTCACTCAACAAGCAACAGCGGCCCAGATCCCCGAGAAGAGGTTAAGCAGTGCTTCAGTACACTTTTTGGGTAGGCAGAGGCTTTATATATATCAGAGGAAATCATCTTGATCAGCCGGAAAATCGAACAACAACTCTCCAACTTGATTAGCACATTCATTGGTGGAATCAGGTCGGGCGGGGGTGATAGGTCGATCCTAAGGAGGGGGGTACATTCAAACTGATTGGTTTGGGCCCTGATATGCTTAGGTGCCAAGCTGCACAGGGTCCTAGATTATTAAACAACTGGATGGTCAGGGGGAATATTTAATGGGCAGTGAAAGGATTGTCCTAACAGCTACAGGAATTTCAGGTTTTAGGTTTAGCATGGGAACTTAACAATACCTGGTCCTTTACATTTTAACTCAGGCTTTGCAGCTTAGAAACTTTACAACACCCGCTATTTTACACTTTAACTTCAATTTCTTTTACCCTAACAGACTGGGTCCACCTGGGTGTGAACTCTGGTGTGATTCCCCTTAGACACTGAGTTCTGGAACTGAACTCAGAGAAGAGGTGTCATGAATTGTGTTGGGATTATAAGAGGCCACACATGAGAGTTGCCCTTGGAAACTGAGATCTAGGCCCAGGGTGGCTTTCCACAGAGCATTGAAAATTTCAGCCAGGATATCACATGATTTTATTCTGAATGACTTGGCAGCCATAGTTGAGAGTCAAAACACATATGAAACTATCACTGTAGACCTCAATGGGCCTGGTTTCATGTGACCTTTTGGCCACTCTTTGAGAAGCCTTGTCTGTGAGAGTTCTATAGAGATTTCATTGAAATCAGCTTTCTCAAAATTTAAAGGTTCCTGAATGAATTGAAACCCACAGTGCCTCCAACTTCATCCTTGAAAAATGGCTAGATAAATACCATGAAATTTTTGAAATTCCTAGGACCAGGTACCACTGGAGAAAGTTTGGATGTCCGGTTTCTGATCATGAGTATAACAGACAGTGCCTTGATTCACTGGGTTTCATGCAAATGGTGTAGAACAGAGATGCCATTAAGTTGGAGCCTTCTGAGTAGTGGGCCTAGAGCAGTGGAGGGCAGGTGTGTGATAAACATCTGTGGTGGGGCCATGGGGATCTTCCATTGTCTTCCAAATAGCTTGTGACTGACATGGTGCAGCCAGCAGACCCTTATATGTAAAGGCATCTTGTTATTTGGAGAGATTTCAGGGCAATGTTCAGAATCAGAATGCTATGGTCAAGGGAAAAGCTATGTGGGATAGAAGCATGGTTGGTGCATTCTCTTGCAGACCCTTACCCACCACAGGTGACAGAACTCCCTCCAGCACTGTACCAGGTGAACTACTTGTATTTCGTGAAGCAAATAACAAACTCCCAGTGCAGCAGTAAGAAATACCACGAAAAGTGGAGGATGACCAAATGGCTTCACAGTCCACACAGAGAGAAACTTAGCCCCCAGTGGACACTGTTAACCTACATAGACAGAAATCAGCACTGCTGCCTCATGTTCAGTGGAAAATAAGAAACTATGTCCTCCAGGTCACATACATGCACACCCAGCTTTGATGGTCTCACTACAAAGGAAGCTCCTGACAAATACTTATATTTCAAGTGCGCAACCTCAGAGGCAGTTTCTCAAGAAGTCTTTAGGCCAGCAGAGCTCCATGTTTGTTGAGTGTTTACCCTGTCCCTTACTTTTGGAAACTCCTCTACCACCTCCAAGGTTGTGAACTCCTGAGCGTATTCCATTCCAGATATGTATTCACAGAATTTTTAACTCTTCTCCTCTAATTGTGTCTTACTTCAGGTGAGGGTAATGTCAAGGCATTTTTCTGTATGAGAGTGCAAAAATTTGTGTGCAGCATTTATTTGAAATACTGAATCCCTGACATTAACCCATATCCTAATAGACTCTGACTACTAATCCTAATATGATGGAGAAAAATAACTCAAACAAAATAGAAATACAAGCATTTCATAGGAGGCATGGTGTATAGTTGGACTTGCCTTTTGCATTATATAGGGTAGGAGTAATAAATCTAGTCAATTTTTAATTGAAATAGTTTTCCATGTGTTTTTAAAGTTAACAAATATGTAAATTACTGTCTCCCATTCTCTCTAGCTTATTCAGAACATGTGTTTTTATATGCACATATAGAATCCTACCTGGTTATCACACATACAGTCTCATGAGGAGGCTGATTGGCAGATACAAATTGTGACAAATGACCACTCCTCGTAAACGCTGTTGGAACTGAAAATACAACCCATGGGTGAGCTTCCTATTTGAACAACCTTATACAAAAATCCATGTTCAGTGAAATTAATATTTTTGGATCTGATGATGATATATATTTCACGATAAATTTCGATTGGCATATATATTGCAATTTTTAATGTCTCTGTGTGTGTGTGTGTGTGTATATATATATATATATATATATATATATATATATATATATATACACTCTGTCTAGATTTTTCAAAATATGAGACATGTGTCTTATTGTAGACTCCCTAAATTCATTTATATTCATGTATGTGGATTTATAATCAACTTTTCACAAGATTATTCTCAGAAATACTCATCCACCTAAAATACATACTTGTTTCCTAGTACTGAAAACTAACTTCGTTGAATGGTGCATACATATCCTAACATTTCTACAGTAACTGACCCTGTTTAACATCAATTCAAGGAGATTACTATGGGACATGATGTGTATTTTGAAGTTCATTTTTATTCAACACTGGTACATTGCTATTTCTTCAGTTTATGCACATCATAGGATACATATTTCATCCACAAGTTAGCAAATTGATAGGCATTTGTTTCACTTTCAGTCACTTCCTGCTTCAGAACACATGTATTTCTCCATGTTTCTTGACTGATATTTTCATGAGACTTCTTTCCAAACACATTATTTTCGATTTCCGTAATCACTTTTGAAGCAAAACCCACACACCTTTCATGATAACCCATAACCCTAATATTACCATTAGATGTATAACTTGTTGGAATGAATGACTGTATATCAATATTAGATTTCTTATATATTTTCAGATATCAATTCAATCCATTATTTAAAGTGGAACCAGTTATATTATTTATTCACATGATGGTCAATTGATGCATTATCAATATATTCTATGACACAGGGTATACCCTTTTTACCCCCAATACTAATTTATATTTCTTCAAAATAGTGCTCCCAGAAATGGTGGAAGAAATACCCATGTCACCTGATCTACATATACATTTTATCACAGTAATATTCTGGACACATAAAACAAAGGTCACTCCTATGATTGTACCAAAGCCTAAATGGAAAATGAGCATGGATTACTAAATGCACCCATGTCCAGGTTGCCTAATGCTCTCAAATGTCAATCCTATTGGTGACTACATATTTGTTTCTTTCTAACATTATATATCCAAACTCAACCCTGTTGAAAATGTCTAGTGCTATGACTCAGTTTATACTTTGCCTGATTTCCTAATGTCTCTATTAATATCTGCTTTCCTCCATATTTTCCCCAGTTCATCATCGTGACTGACTCTTCACATGTGCTAACATTTACATTCACTCTCAACTGAAACCATATTGCTAAAGAACTTTTGGTCCAGATCCTATACTCACTCTTCTTCCTAAAACTACTATCTCCTGTTCCAACTGAGTATTCCTTTTTGACTTGATGTTCTCTTCTACATTCAATCATTCAAGGTACATGGTCCTATGCCATTGTATATCGATTTATCTGAGACATCTGTTCAGAACGTAATTCAACGTTAAGTATCCCAATCAAGTTCCCATGCCCTTCTCGGCTTCAAATCTTAACTAGATTTCTGTTTTCATACTTATATTTCACCTATATATTCTTGTAAATATCGCAGGTTCCCAATACTGTTATTCAACCCTCAGAATGATTCCTCACCCAAATCGAACCTGTTATTCACCCTAATCATACACTCTTCCCTCAATCTAACTTTACAGAAGAGCAGGGAAGGAGTTGGTATTTCAATACAGGAATGTAGGCGATCTTCCACCTGTTGAGAACCTCAAATGTCCTACATAAATGACACCTGGATAAGTTGTAGGCAGCTATGAAAGACCTGAGAGAGCAAAAGTCATCTTCCATGGAAAACAACCTGGTCAGGATGTAGGGATATGTATGAATCAGCCTCTCTCTTATTAATGTAGAGAAGATGGACCAAACCAGGCCTGTGTGGAGAGCTGTTCCTGTGTGCCTATGGTTGATATACCATTCTAACTTGTGAAAGTGTCACAGGAAGCAGGGGCAGCCTCCATCTCATGGGACCCTTGGAGTCAACTCTTAGGACAAAGTGGTTGCCAAGGCAGTGAACTCATTCAATTCCTGAAGGAAGTGACTTACGTCACTTCCGTGGTGATCAAACTCTCTGAACTTAGATCCAGTAAGCCAGGCACCCAGAGCCAGTCCAAGTCCCAGTCTCAGTGGTCTCACTTGTTTTGATTTTCCAAGGATAGAGTCAATCTTTCTTGATACCTACTGATGTGGGAATGGCCAAATAACAGGAAAGCTCTCAAGAGGGGCCTTTTCTGAGCAAGCAGGTAGAGGCTCACCCCTGGCTTCTGACAAGTTCACAGAGTTGACCAAGGAGACCTAATCTCATACAGGACAGGCCATCTCAGGGGAACATAGTGTGGCCCACCAGTCAGAGGACACTCCGGATAGTCACAGACCCATTTGAGGGAAGGAGGTGCCTTTGTTATGTGGGTGTGGTTTTTTGGTTTGTCTCATATTCTGAGAATATGTAGGAAAGGTGGTTTGTTTGGTTTGTAGTGAACTGTTTTTAATAAGTCATTTGACAAGGCGACTGTTTCTATGTCTGTGTATCGCACTGTGTCCGTGGTTGTAGACATTAGAAAAGAGAATGATTCAATGGATGTGTCCTGTCTGGTAGAAAGCTTCCCAGCATTCATCCTGCCCGATTTATGTATGGACTTTGGCTTGCCTTATTGATGGGCAACACCTGCTAATTTCCTAAGTTGCTGTTTTCTTCCTGAATTCTGGCCACTCTCCAGAAGAGGCTCATGGTTTTGTGTCCAAGATATGAATCACTTCCAAGGTCTGTGACATGGCTATGTTCTGGATAGCTGAAGTGAATGGCGAGAATCTCAGAAAACTCAGATCACTGTGACCAGAAAATTCTCGATAAACCCTGCTTTGGGACTTTTGCTTACATATTGTTCTGTTACCCTGAATGTCAGGTAGTTCTTTGCCTCAGGCCACCCCTTTGTGAAACCTGAAGAAAACAGTTTTCAAATGGAAATAAATGGAAATCACCTGTGGCTCTTTGCTTAATTGCTTTGGAAAGGAATGTGTCTGAATCAGCCTCTTAGCTCTGTGTGAGGCTGTTGATTAAATTCTCAGCCCCTTATGGATCTAAAGAAAGATCCCATGTGTGCATCCAAAACCAAAATGGCCGAAAGTACAGTCATTGCAGATGAAGTCTTTCGCCTTCCTCTGTAAGGTTCCTGATCTCTATAAAGTGAGAATAGGGAAGATACACCAAGCCAATTGATGTCTCCTTTTGGAAAAATTGTACCACCAATGAGAGCATCAGCAAAATTACCCCAACACTACCACAAGTCGCTGCACCAACAGATAGTTCACAATGCATACATGTTAGTTCACAATGCATACAAGTGATATATATTCCAGGCAAGTTCTGCAAGCAGTTCAGTGATGGCTATTGCAGAAGCTGTAGATTGGTTTTATCTTTGTCTTCACCAGCACTGGGTTGAAGATTGGAATTCTGGCAATAATGGCTAAAGAAAAAATTACTTACCATTCCAGAAGGCACTAAAAAACCCAATTATCTTAACAATTTACATTATCTTGAAGAGAATTATTAAATATAATGAAAAGGAAAGGTGAAAGTCAACAAACAGTTCTGCTAAACTCCTTTTTTTGTTCACATATTAAAACAATCCTCAACAGTTGTTTACCCAATTTAAATTAAACTATTTAAATCACGTGAATAAAAAAAAAATTTGGATCCATTTTTTCATGAGCGCACATCATATATGATATATGGATATATGTACATTCAAACATAAAACACAAAACACAAGTGTGCACAAATAATATAATATATACAACACATAACATAATAGTAAAGGCCTTATAACTTTTTACAGGTGAAATCACCATTGGAATGTCTAAAAACTCTATAGTCAAAAAATAGAACTGATCAGCAAAACATTAACCTAGGTCTGTATGAGCTCAAAAAAAAAATAAAAAATAGAACTTCATGATGTGGGAAAGGGCAATAATAAAATAGATATTGAAAAAAGCATCCTGGTTCTGTCGCAGATGTAAGGATAGCCAAACTGGAGTTTTGGATATCAGCTGTTATGAATTTGAGCCAAATCATCTTCTTTTTGGTCTATAGAAATCACTTTAGTTAATTTCTCTGGAATCCATATTGCCTGCTGTTCTTCCTGTGGAAACACACAAACAGACCCCTGACTAAAGACAATCACTGGGTCAGGACTTTAGTTAATCTCTCCAAAATCCAAATCAGCTGCTGTTCTTCCTGTGGAAACACACAAACAGACGCCCGACTCCAGAAAATTACTGGGTCAACACTTTTCCATTGTCCTATTAGAATATCCTTCCAAAGTACCTTGGGCTTATGCACATTTTTTGGAAACATATGCCTTTCCACAGCACTAAGTCCTGATGAATCCAAGTTTAAAAAGTTTAGAGTAAAAAGCGTTAATTTAAGTTTATCTTTGGGGAATATATACCCCTTCTCAATTCCGTCTTTGTGCTTTAATAAGTACATTTTTATTGTTTGATGTGCTCTTTCAACTATGCCTTGTCCCTGTGGATTGTATGGGATTCCTGTTATATGAGTAATGCCAAATGATGAGCAAAATTGTTTAAAAGAGTTAGAAGTGTAACCAGGGGCATTATCTGTTTTTAACTGTTTTGGAATGCCCACAGTGGCAAAATTTTGTAAGCAATGAGCTATAACATCTTTAGTTTTTTTCTCCAGCATGAAGGGAGCCCATTAAAAATCCAGAACAAATATCAACTGTAACATGCAAATATTTTAATTTTCCAAATTCTGGCAAGTGTGTGACGTCCATCTGCCAAATATGGTTAGGTATCAATCCTCTAGAATTGACTCCAAGATTAACTTGTGGTAAAAAGGTCACACAATTTTGACATTGTTTTATAATTTGTCTAGATGTTCCTTAGTTTTTTTGAAATGCTTTTGTAAAGTATAAGCATTGACATGGAACTTTTTAAGAAAATTTATTTCTTCTTCTAGTGTAAAGAAAATATGTATGTATGTCAATTGTAGTTTTATCTGCTAAATCATTGCCCAAACTAAGGGCTTTAGGCAATCCTGTATGTGCCCTGATATGTCCTATAAAGAATGGATCATTTCTGTCCCAGATTAGACTTTGTATAGTGGAAAGCAAAGAGAAAACAGTAGAGAAAGGGGAAATCCTACCAGCATCTTCAAGGGATACTATAGCATTAACTATATACTGACTATCGGAAAATAAATTAAATACAGAATCTTTAAAAATCACAAGAGCTTGTAATACTGTACTAAGCTCTACCTTGTGAGCTGATTGTTTTGGTACTAAAAATATAAAAGTTGGATCAGGTGTAACTATTGCTGTTGTACCATTATTTAACCCATCGGTGAATATATTTGGAGCATTCATGATAGGTGTTTTCTTGTCATTTTTGGAAAAATTACAGGATGCGATGACCAAAAAGACAATAAAAGATAAGATGGTAAGTGGTTATCAAATGAAACATTAGATTTACACACGATTATTGCCCAAGTATTTAACTAATTAGCTAATTCATCAATTTGATTCATAGTATATGGAGTAATAATTTTATTGGGTGAAATTCCACACACACTCTTTTTGCTGCTTTTATTCCTATGAGTATTAATTCTCCCTCAGCCTCAGGATAGCAAGTAATAATAGTGTTAGAAGAATAAGATAAATGTATCCATAATAATGGACCTTCTTCCCAAAATACTCCTGTAGAAATATTTTTTTTGTTGTTAGTACAATAAATAATAAATGCAAAATTATATCAACTCTATCCAAAAGCATATTTCCCATATATGTTTCAATGATTTTTATTGCTTTTCTTGCTTCAGGCGTTAACATTCTGAGTGAATTTGGATCTCATGGTCCTTTTAGGATATCAAATAAAGGTCCCAACTCTCCTGTTGGTATACCTAGATGAGGCCTTATCCAATTTAAGTCTCCTAATAACTCTTGAAAGTCATTAATTGATTTGAGTTGATCTACTCGTATTTGAATTTTTGGTTGACTGACCATGGTTGAGGATAATAGAGCTACTAAATAATTAATTGGAAAATTTAATTGTATTTTACCTATTGCTATCTCTAGGTTATAATTTTTTAATACGTTTGTAAGTGTGGCATATAATTCTAGCATTGGGTTTTTAACTTTGTGTGCTAATAATACATCATCCATATAGTGAAAAATTTGTATTTCAGGAATTTGATTTCTAAGTGGCTGGATTACTTTGTTAACATAAATTTGACGCATAGTTGGGCTGTTAGCCATCCCTTGAGGGAGTACTTTCCACTCATATCTCTTGTCAGGACCTTCATGATTCAGTGCAGGTATAGTAAATGCAAAACTTGGAATATCCTCAGGATGAATTGGAATTGAAAATAAAACGATCTTTAATATCTACAATGAAAACATACCAAGTTTTTGGCAAAGCACACAATTGAGGAATCTCTGATTGAGCAGGTCCCATAATAACCATCCCATTATTAATGGCTCTTAAATCTTGCAATAGTCTCCATTTACCAGATTTCTTTTTAAGGACAAAAATGAGAGTATTATGGGGAGACACAGAAGGTTGTATATGTCCTTCCGCTAATTGTTGTTTGACCAGGTCATGGGCTACTTGTATCTTTTCTTTAGTCAGTGGCCACTGAGGAACCCATACTGGTCTTTCTGATTTCCAAGTAATATTTATTGTCTCAGTGGCCCTTTCTGAAAATCCAATCCATATCTATCTGTTCCTTGATCTTTTTGTATTGGTGTTGCTATACCTTGTTCTTGCTTTTCTAATCTTTTTCCTTTCCTAAAATCTTGTCTAGCCATAATAGTGGGTGAATTTTGATTGATGTTATTTGTTAATGTCAAACCTAATTGATCTAGGACATCTCATCCCCATAAATTTACGGGAAGATGTTCCAATACATATGGCTGTATAGTTCCTTCACATCCTTCAGGATCCTTCCAATCTAATACCGTTGCACTTTTATGGGGATTAGTCGCCACTCCTAGGCCTTGAAGCGTTTGAGTGGCTTGTTGTAATGGCCAATGTTTTGGCCATTCTTGACGACAGATGATGCTAAGGTCTGCACCTGTATCCAGTAGCCCATTGAATTCATGTCCTTGAATATTTAGTTTTAGCATGGGGCGAGAATATAAATTTAAAGAAAGCATAGCCCAATCTACACCTGTGGAGCCTAATCCCTTGGAACCCCTTTCTACAGCATAACTGTAAAATTTATCATGTGGGCTGGGTATTATTAGTAATTGTGCTATTCTATCTCCTGGAGAAATTACTGATATATCCTTTGGAGAACTGGCTATAATTTTTATTTCACCTTCATAATCGGGATCAATTACCCCAGGACTCATCATAAGTCCTTTTAGAGTAGAAGAGCTGCATCCCAATAATAAGCCTACTGTTCTTTTGGGAAGAGGTCGTTTCACCCCTGTGGGAATGATTTGAACTCCCATCTCTGGAGTTAGTATTGATCTGGCAGAGGCACAGATGTCCAACCCTGTGCTCCCTCTGGTTTGTCTGATGAGGGATCTGATGAACAATGTGTCGTGGGCACTACACTGATGGGGTTGCTGGTTTCCTCCAGTGCTCCATATATTTGCGGTTTCGGGCCCCAGAGCATTGGGCCCCCCTGTCCATTTTTTGGCAATGGAGCCGGATGCCTTTCTTCATGATATCGTGGATAAACACCTGGTGCTTGTTTGTTTTTTGATAATGAAGTACCCTCTATGGTGGTTTGAGAATGGTATTCATTAGCCCAATGTCTCCCTCTACGTCCTCGTGGCCAAATACCTGGTATTCTAGTCCTTTGATACCTAGTTTTGTTAAACCCTCCTCCTATGGGGCAATTCCTTTTAAAAAGTCCTGTTTGTTCACAATTGTAGCATGTTCTTGGCCTGTCTTCTAAAGCCTGTTTTACTAAAGCTGCCACAATTTGCCCTTTTTCATTAATGTCTCTGGCATCTAAAGCCTGTTTTATTGCAGCTGCCACGACTTGCTCTTGTTCATTAATGTCTCTACCAAATTTAATAAATGTGTTTAAATCTTCATGTTTCCATGGTCTAATGATACCTCTGCAGCAATGATTCGCTTGGTCATAAGCCAGTTGTTTTAATAATGGCATTGCTTGTTCTGTATTTCCAAAAACTCTGTAGCTGTTTCAATAAGCCTATCTACAAATCCAGCGTAAGATTCATTAGCTCCTTGTATTACCTTAGATAATTGACCTTGTAAACCTCCATGTCCTTGTAAAGTCTTCCATGCCCTAACTGCCTCTACAGCAATTTGTGCGTATATGCCAGGATCATATGGAATTTGTTGTTGCTGATCCTCATAAGGTCTCTTTTCTAACAACAAATCTAGATTTCTCTGAGGATAACCAGCTGCTGCATTTCGCCTAGACATCTCTTTGCAAAATTCCTCATTGGCAACCTTCCATAATAGGTATTGACCTCCATTTAGCACAGCTTTACACATATTAGCCCAATCTGCTGGTGTCATGTTCAAGGTGTTAATGGATTCGACCAAGCTTACAATGAAGTGTGCTTGAGGACCATATGTTGTTACAGCCTCTTTTAGCTGCTTCACTATTTTGAAATTTAAAGCATGGTGAATTCGCTGCCCTCCTACCTCAAATACAGGGCATGTTAATACTTGAGATCCTGTCTCAGGATCCGAACTATCAACTGTTGGGGTTGGGGGCCTCCCAGCACATGGAGGTGGCCTTGTTAGTTGGACATTTACATCCTCTGGTGACAGAAAGGTGTTAGTAGCAGTCTCCTTTTTTAACTTTGCCCCTGATTGCTTTTTATGCTCTAAACTTGGTTCCTCTATCTTTGTCTGAACTGAAGGCTTTGGACTAAGCAAACCAGATATGAACGTCCACAATGGCAATGTGCCAACTGGCATAGTCCCTCGGCTGCTCTTTTCTAATCCTTTTAAATCTTCACCATGATGGTTCCATTGTGATATATTTAATGACTCCTCCTTCAAAAGCCATGGGCTACATTTTTGTATTGTATCAACAAATGCCCTGACTGTCCTTGATATTTCTGAGATGCCTCCTTTCTCTAACAATTTATTTAACACTCTTTCAGTTTGTTTTTTACTAATTTCTGATCCCGTATTTCTATTATAATACAACCCAAGAAGATGACGCCAAACAAAACTGAGACAGAATGAATTAAAAAGGGAACAACAAAAAGTCATTATAGCCTTTCTATCCTCCTGACATGTGCATCCGTCCTTTATACCTATCTGTTCCTCAGACGTAAATAGTTTTTTCTCAGATGTAAGTGGTTTTTCTTCCGTCCCACTCATCTCCAGGAACAGGCAACTTAAAACAAAAGTGAAGCAAAACAAAGGAGTCATCTTAAAATGGCTACCCATCCTTTCAACTTGCCCACAGGGGCAAGCAGTTTACCTTATCTCTTACCCTCAGTCGTTCCCCATGTGAGCCACCAAATGCTGCAGTCTGGCTGGGCATGATTCAGGAGCCACTTGTCAAAAAAAAAAAAAAAAAAAAAACTAACTTTATTTTTAGAACCACACACGGCAAACAAAACAACTCCTCAGGAAAAACCCTCAGAGCCCAACTGCCACTACTGGCTTCCTTGTAAAGTCTCTCTCACACACACAAGCCTCTCCACCTGCCACAATCCTACTGCTCTTGAGGCCGATTGGCTGGGTGGAGCCAAAAAAGTTTCCCAAGGAGCAGCTCCATGGTCTGAAAGGGCAGGGAAACAGCCCAATGAGCATCACCACAGAGGAGCCAATCAGCTAGATGATGCTGAGGTCGCTGTGAGCCAATAATCAGCCGGCAGCTGGAAATTTGCTGGCAGCTGGAAGTTTGCTGGGGCCCCTTCAGCTGTGGCTCTCAACAAATTCCTGTCTCATTTCTCTGTAGCCTATTCAGCACATGTATTTTTATATGCACATATAGTATCCTATCT
The DNA here is from genome assembly GCF_048772815.1 of Callospermophilus lateralis. Lineage (NCBI taxonomy): Eukaryota > Metazoa > Chordata > Mammalia > Rodentia > Sciuridae > Callospermophilus > Callospermophilus lateralis. The sequence continues at coordinate 550,925 of NW_027515892.1, forward strand.
GTTATCACATGTACATTTTTGTGAGGTGGCTGACTTGGCAGATACAAATTATGAGAAGAGATCACTCCTCCTAAACATTGTTGGAACTGAAAATTCAAAATATGGGTGAGCTTCCTAGTAGAACAACATTATACATAAATCCATTTTCAGTGAAATAAATATTTTTGCATCTGTGGATGACATATATATTTCATGATGAATTTTGATTGGAATACACACTCTACAAATTTTTCAAAATATGAAATATATGAGTCTTATTATACACTCCTTAAAATCATTCATATTCATGTATGTGGATTTATGATCAACTTTTCACAAGATAATTCTCAGAAATATTCATCAACCTGAAATACATATTTGTTACCTAGTACTGAAAGATAACTTCAGTGGATGGTGCATACAAATCCTAATATTTCTACAGTAATACCCAGTTTAATATCAATGCAAGTAGTTTCCTATGGGACATGATGTGTATTTTCCGGTTCATTTTTATTCAACAGTGGTACATTACTATTTTCTCAGTTTATGCACATCATAGGATATATATTTCATCCACAAGTTCACAAATTTATAGGCATTTGTTTCAATTTCAATCACTTCCTGCTTCAGAACACATATATTCCTCCAGATTTTTTGACTGGTCTTTTCATGAGACTTCTTTTCAAACACATTATTTTCGATTTCCATAATCACTTTTGAAGCAAAACTCACACATTCTTCTTGATAAACCATAACCCTAATATTACCGTTAGATTTATGACTGGTTATAATGAATGTATGTATATCAATTTAAGATTTCCTTTACATTTTCAGATATTAATTAAATCAATTATTTAAAGTTGGAACCAGTTACATTATTTGTTCACAGTATGGTCTATTCATGCATTATTTCTATATTCATAGACACATGGTACACCTCTTTGTTCCCCCAATACGAATTTATACGTCTTCAAAATATTGCTCCCAGTAATGGTGGAAGAAATACTCATGTCACCTAATCTACATATACATTTTATCACAGTAACATTCTGGACACAGAAAACAAAGGTCACTCTTATGATTGTACCAAAGCCTAAAAGGAAAGTGAGCATGCATTACTAAAAACATCCATGTCCAGGTTGCCTAATGCTCTCAAATGTAAATCCTATTGTTGACTATATATTTGTTTCTTCCTGAGATTATATATTCAATCTCAAGCCTGTTGAAAATATCTCATCCTATCCCTCACTTTAAACTTTGCCTGATTTCTTAAAGTCTCTATTGACATCTGCTTTCCTACATATTTTCCCCAGTTCTCATTGTGACTGACTCTTCACATGTGCTGATATTTACATTCACTCTCTACTTGAAAACCTATTGCTAGAGAACTTTTTGTCCAAATCCTATACTCACTCTTGTTTCTAAACCTAGCAACTATCTTCCTAATCCTACGGACTTTCTTTTTTTAATTGGATGTTCTCTTCAACATTCAATCATCCAAGGTACAAGGTCCTATGCCATTGAATATCGATTTATCTGAGACATCTGGGCAGGACATAACTCAAAGCTAAGTAACCCACTCAAGGGCCCAATGCCCTTCTGGGCTTCAAATTGTACCTAGATTTCTGTTTTCATACTTGTATTTCACCTATATATTCTTGTAAATATCCCAGTCTCCCAAAACCATTATTCATCCTTCAGAATGATTCCTAACCAAAATCGAATATGTTATTAACCCTAACCATAGACTTTTCCCTCAATCTAACTTTACACGTGAGCTGGGAGAGTGTGATCAGGAAAGTCTCAGTGGAGAAACCCTGCTTTGGGCCATTTGCTTACCTATTGTTCTGTTGCCCAGAATATCAGGAAGTTCTTTGCCTCAGGTCACCCCTTTGTGAAGCCTGAAGAAAGCTGTTTTCAAACGGAAATGAATGAGCATCACTTGTGGCTCTTTGGGTCAAATGAGTTCTTCAAGCCATGAAGAGGTGCTTGGGTTTTCTCATGACGCCAAATCACATAAAGAATCTATACCTATCAGTCAGTAGTAGTCAGTCAATATTGCTCCTAAAAATGGTGGAGAAATACTCATGTCAAATGATCTACATATATATATATTTAATCACAGAAATATTCTGGGCACAGAATTCAAAGTTCACATTTATGATTGTACCAAAGCCTAAATGGAAAGTGAACATGGATTACTAAAAATATCATGTCCAGGTTGCCTAATGCTCTCAAATGTAAATCCTATTGGTGACTACATATTTGTTTCTTCCTAAGATAATATATTCAACCTCAACCCTGTTGAAAATGTCTAATCCTATCACTCACTATATACTTTGCCTGATTACCTAATGTCTCTATTTATATCTGCTTTCCTACATATTTTCCCAATTTCATCATTGTGACTGACTCTTCACATGTGCTGACATTTAAATTCATTCTCTAACCGAAAACCTATTCCTAAAGAACTTCTGTTGCAAATTCTACATGCACTCTTCTTCCTAATCCTAACTACTATCTTTCTAATCCTACTGACTATCCCTTTTTGACTGGATGTTCTTTTCTACATTCAATCATCCAAGGTACAAGGTCATATGCCATTGTATATCGATTTATCTGAGACATCTGTTCAGAAGTTAATTCAATGATAAGTATCCCAAGCAAGGGCCCAATGCCCTTCTGGGCTTCAAATCATACTTAGATTTCTGTTTTCATGCATACATTTCACCTCTATATTGTTATAAATATCGCAGGTTCCCAATACCATTATTCACCCAGCAAAATGATTCCTAACCCAAATCGAACCTGTTATTAACCCTAACCATACAGTATTCCCTCAATCTTACTTTACAGAAAAGCAGGGAAAGAGTTGGTCTTATAATACTGGAATGTAATGGATCTTCCACCTGGTGATAACCTCAAATGTCCATGGCGAAATGATCCCTGGAGAATATGTAGGCAGCTATGAAGGACCTGAGAGAGCAAAAGGCATCTTCCATGGCAAACGGCTTGGTCAGGATAAAGGGTTGTGTCTGAATCAGCTTCTATTCTTAAAGCAGAGAACATGAGCCAACCCAGGCCTGTGTGTAGATCTGTTCCTGGGAGATTATGGTTGATATACAATTCAAACTTGTTAAAGTGTCACAGGAATTAGGGCCAGCCTCCATCTCATGGGAACCTTGGAAGCAACGTTTGGACAAAGTGGTTGCCAAGAGAGTGACCTCATTCAGTTCCTGAAGGAGGAACTAAAAACAGTTCCATCACACTTCAGTGGTGATGGAACTCTCTGAACTTGGGATCCAGGATGCCAGGCACCCATAGCCAGTCCCAGTCCCAGTCCCAGTGGTCTCACTTGTTTGGATTTACAAAGACAGAGTCAGTCTTTCTTGGTACCTACAGATGCGAGGAAGGTAAAATGCAAGAAAGCTCTGAAGCAGAGCTTTTCCTGAGAAAGCAAGTAGAGGCTCACCGCTGGCTCCTGACAACTTCACGGAGTTGGCCAAGGAGACCAGATCTAAGACAGGACAGGCCATTTCGGGGGAACATTATTGGCCCACAAGTCAGAGGACACTCCGGATAGTCACAGACCTACCTGGGCGAAGGAGGTGCCTTTTTGTTTGTGGTTATGAGTTTGTGGTCTTGTGTCATGTTCTTAGAATAGGTAGAAAAGTAGGTTTGTTTAGTTTGGAGTGGACTGTTTCTAGTAAGTCGTTTGACAAGGCGAGTGTTTCTATGTCTGTGTATCACATTGTGTCCGGGGTTGTAGACATTAAAAAAAATGCATCAATGGATGTGCCCTATCTAGTAGAAAGCTTCACAGCACTTATCCAGCCAAATTGATGAATGGACTGTAGCTTGCCTTATGGATGGGCAACACCTACTATCTTTCTAAGTTCCTGTTTTCTTCCTGAATTCTGGCCACTCTCCAGAATAAGCCCATGGTTTTGTGTCCAAGATATGTACCCCCTCCAAACTCTGTAACATGGCCATGAACTGGATAGCTGAAGTGAATGGCGAGCATCTCAGAAAACTCAGATATCAGTGTGACCAGGAAAGTCTCAGTGGAGAAACCCTGCTTTGGGCCTTTTGCTTAC